>NC_056482.1:1634539-1654663 GCF_008729295.1 Plectropomus leopardus | reverse complement strand
GGAGCAGCAGAACACCAGGCATATTTTAAAGTGAACTTAACTCTTAATTCTGCCAGGTCGAAAGGTTTGCTTTCACTCACAAACAGCTGCTCCTCTTATCTATCGATCTGATATGATCAGCTCCGAACAAATTGACAGATCAATCAATCCAGTTTGTGAGTGACAAACTGCTGCTAAGGAAAAAAAGAACTCCTGGAGATCTCCACCTGGGCTGCATTCACCACCGACCTGCAAAAATCTCCAAATTTAGAGAGGGAACATGGAATTGTACAAAGGGACGAACCCACATTTAAAGAAAAAAAAGAAGACAATAACAAAACTTTTCTGTCGTTGCCCCCCCACCCCCTGTCCTAAACTACAGTCACACACTGGGAAACAGTGAAATGGTTTTTGGGGTTAAAAAAATAGATACATCGCATAACAGATCAGACGTGTTGTGATTCTCTATTGCCAAAATAAGCCATCAGTAGGCGGGTTTCCAGTACAGATTTGCGCAAAATCTAACCATTATTTTCGATATGTCGATAAAACACAATTGCGAGATGACTGCCTTTCCATTGAGCGATGTTATGCGACTTCTCCTCCAGCGATAACATTCCAGTAACCATGGCGATGGATGTTCAAAACATTAGCAGCTTTATTTCTATGCAGCCATCGCACTAGTCGTCATTATTTCCAATCCAAGGTCACGTAGGCGTGTTATGGAGCCATAATGGAAAGGAGAGCCCCTAATACGTGGGAGCGGCCACATATGAGGGATTTCTGGGAGGTGATAGTCCACGATTTCACAGAGGAATTGTGGATTCAAAACTTCCGGATGATCCGCTCAACTTTTGAAGAGTTATGCGATGCAATAACACCTCTTGTAGCTCCTGCTGCATCATGAGGGAGCCAGTTCCTACTGACAAGCACATAGCCGTAGCATCATGTGACCTAGAAAAGCCAAAAAAAGTGTTTCCATTGCAGTTTTGCAAAATATGGCTTTTTCGAATTGCCTGAAATACCACCTCATGCGAGCATAAAAACTTTTTTTGCGATAAATGGGAGTTTTTTTTAGATTTGCAATTTCAATTTGCACAGTTTTAGGGTTAATGGAAACCTGCCCATTGACTTTCCTGTGTATATACTGGAAAGCATTTATGTTTTTTCTCTGAGATGTCAGGAAAATAATCACTTTTTGCGTTTGAATCTAAAACCAGTAAATTACTGTGTATTTGGTCCGTCTTTGCAACACCTGGAAACTTGTTGTGTTTTAAGGACTGCTTTTTATTATATTAAAAAATTGAATTGAATTGTATCTACCAGACCTTATTTAATACTGTAAATCATCCAAGTGGCTTAGATTAAATTGAGTTAAAGAGTAAATTGGTTATTAATATTCCAGTCGTGTATTATAGTCAATTCAATGGTGACTGCTCACACCAGTTTTCTACTCTCTGATCTTAATAAAATTTAATGAACCCTTAACCTACAGTGAAACAGACCAAATGGACAGACTTCAATATAACAAGAAGCAGCTAAAACCACCTTAAACCCACAAATAATACAGCTTTCCCTCTTATGTGACATAATCAGAAAAAAAAAGCAGCCTACAAGATTTCTATAATCAACCACTTTTAAAAGCCCAGAATATTCTGCTCAGTTTCAGAGAGCATGAAAGAGCAAGCATTCATACACCAAAACAGAAGTTTGCATTTGAAAGCATTTTTTATCAGGTGCAAAAGTGTTCTGTGAATATTTTGAGGGACTGTTACTAATTAATGGCATCCACATGCTCCTCTTTTTAATGTGTATTTATTCCTATCCTGATGTTTGTGTGAGTGTGTGAGTGTGTGTGTTGGGCGAGTGATGTCCACTTTTCTCTTTGTCTTATGTCAGTTATTTGCATGGTTCCATTTTTGTAAGCACATTTTTGTAATGTCTCAGTGTTAAGACTTGTACATACAGGATGTTTTTACATGTTTGCTGATGTGCATTAAAATGAATGATGGTATAAGTCAAGTGTCTCTCTTTGTGAAGTGATGTGATCAAGTGAGTTACTACAAGAAAGGAAAAAAAAGACAAAGAAAAAAACATGAATTAAAAACCAAAAATAAATAAATATATATGCATAATAATATATCATTCAGGAGTGTTCATAAATTATTCGCAATTTGCAAATCCTTAAAATTATTTCATGATTTCATGTCACGGGATAACCAAACTCATGTACTTAGCCTTATTTAATTGTATTATGAGTTAGCAGGTGAGACAAATAGAGAAGAAAAAAATGTCTTAGTCGTTTTAATAAATATTTGGAAAAGTGCCTCCTGAAAAAAATTATTTTTCCAGGATAGTTTGACTGTGATTTTGGGCTGCATTAAATAAACATTTTAAACCTGTTTAATTAAACAGAAATTTGTTTGCAAGTATCACTGAAGTGCTCAAATGATGTTAAGGACACAATATTGTTTGAATAAGGCTCAGGAAATAGGCCATACATCTCAAAGTTTTACATACAATTTACCTTGCATATTGTCTTATTGCTAAGTTTACAGATATAGATATTTCCTACTCATTTTGCTATACTTATATACTCTTATACTTTTTTTCTTTGTTTCTTTTCTTTTTCATGTAAACGTTTTAAATGCTGTCGTTCGTTATATTGTGTGCTGTTGATGATCCCGCCCACAGTGTTTTGAGCAGCCAATGGGAGGCCGTGTTAGTGCAGCATCCGACTTGCGTATAATACATTCATGCTGTCACTGCAACTGGGACAAACCATATTTATGAAAGAACTGGAGTTACATTTCAAATCCATATCCTCTGCTAAAAACAAGAAAGCTATTAAAACTATGAATCTCTGCTCCCACTTCAATATCTTTAATCCAAATTAACTTATTTGCATGTGTCCCCTGGCGTACCTCAATTACTTATTACTACTGTCATTATATTATAATCTATTTTTCTATTTTATGTATTTATTTTTTTAAAAATCTTTTTATTTATTAATTGATTTTTGTCTCTATTCTTAATCTCTGTTAATGTATTTATTTTCTGTTACTTCTATTTGTCTGTCAGTTGTTAATGTAATCTTTAAGCCGTTAATTGCACTAACTCTGTATTTCATTGTTAATAAAGTCTGAAAAAAAAAAAAAAAAAAAAAACCGGGACAAACCAGCATGGATCTATTATAAGTCAAAAAATAATGAATCAAGCCACAAACAAATCGACTAAAGAGGACAAAATGATGACAAGGCCGGCTTTTAATGAAAGTTAACCATTCAGTATTTGCAGAGACACGCTGAGACACAGAATCGTGTATTTTAAGTTTTTCGGAGTCAGTGTAAACAAACAGTATCTGCTAGCTCCGAGGCTAATGTGTATTCGGTAGGTGGAACTCTGCTGTCGGGATTTCTGGGGTTGACACCTGTATTGCAAGTGTTTGAGCCAATGATCTTACCTACTCCCTACAGGTAAACACATTCACTCAAAACGTATGTCTATTAAGGAGTACAGAAGGTGACCTAACGTGTAAGTGTTGACAAATGACTGGTTTAAGAGTGGGCACTACCGTAAAACTTAAATTAAGAGCCATTATTTGCTGAAATGACTGACCTCAACAGCCTTACATTTGGAACAGGTGTCTCTATGGGACAGGCTTTTATTTCCCTTTGAACAAAACTGTTGCTCTGTAAAGATGGGGGGTGCAATATTTAAACCTCTTTCTTTTTGCATCTCTAGTTTACTATGCGGGTGTTACCGTCTTGTCTGGTGCTGATGGTTTCAGTGAGATGAACTGAATGATGGAATCATTGAGAATGTCTCTAATCTTTAAGCTAACCATGTGTGTAGCATGTCCATTTTGACACAAGTTTTTTTTTTAGATTTATAGTTTTTATTATTTTTCATAGAATGACATACAGTGGATACAATGTAGGCAGGGAACATAAAAAAGGACATTACCTAACAGTGCCAAGGAACAATCCCTTTAAAGAATAGAGCATTGAATTATACATAATAATCACAAAGCCAGTAACATAAACAACATAAATTACAAAACTAACACTGTAAATTCTGATAACAAACAAAACACATGTAAACAAAACAAAAACAAACAAACAAACAGGGAAAAAAGAAAAGAAAAAAAGGAGGAAACCTTAAAAGGATAAGTATTTTACAATGGTACACAAAATAAAAAGGGGATAAGGGAGTTTACGGGCAAATCGGGCTTCCATTAGAACCCTTAATGTGGATGTCCCAATTACTCCATTTACGCACGTAGAGATCCACTTTATTCAAGATTCTGAATGACAGTTTTTCTAAGACTGCCAGAAGACCAAGTGGCTACAACAGAAATTGACAGAGGGGGCTGGAATTTAGTCTCCATCTTGGGGAGCGAACTGTTTATTAAAGGGGCGCATGCTGAGAAATACAGGGGCGTGGTCAGAAATTAGTATGTTACCAAACATTAGAGGAAACTACAGAGGAAGTGACAGAATTTGAAATGAGAAAGAAGTTCAATCTTGACAGTGTGCCGTGAGGGGATGAGTAAAAGGTTAGTCTCTAGTGGCAGGGTGAAGCAATCACCAAACATCGAAATCCTGAGTACCTGCAGATGTCTCCTAGGACCCTAGCTGATCTGTTTATCTGAAAGGCAGGTGGATTTCTATCTAGAATATGATCTAAAATCAGGTTGAAATCGCCACCCATAATAACGGGACAATTGCCTAGATCACTTAGTTTAGCCTCAATTTTTTCTGAAAAAGGCAGGTTCATCAGGGTTTGGAGCATATACAATGGCTAATATGACAGTTTGACCTTGAATTTCGGTTAGTATAAGTAGAAAATGTCCAGCTCCATCACTGACTTCATTGAGGCCTTTAAATTGCAATTGTTTGTTGATTAAGGTTAGCACGCCCCTGCTTCCATTAGTCCCACAGAAGGCAAAGGCATGACCCACTCAGCCCCCTCTTGCATAAACACTACATAGCATCCCTGGGATTTAACAAGTCACATGACATGTGATCACAATTTAATGGGGTGGATTCATTCCCTTAATGTTCCATGACATAAAATTTAGCGTGCTTTTACTGTCTCTTTGCATTTTGTGATCTACAGTTAGATAACCTTGATTTTTAAGACGAGTTGAGGTCGAGCTGAGAGAATAGTGTGTGTACCATTATAAAATTGCAATTAAACAAAACAAAAACCACGCCAACATTGAGAAAGGGGTGCATGAAAAATGCGAACAGAAAATCTGGGTGATCAAAACAGAACTTCACCCATAGACGCCCAGCCTGCGCCACATTGACAAAACAAAAACTACATGGGTCCATGGTTCCCGACAGTAACAGCCTTGAAGGAGACAGCTAGCAGTAAGCAATATAACACCTGAGTGAGAATAAGATAAATTATTAAGCCTCTCTAATGCTTGCAGGTGTGTTAGGAAAGAAAGAGAGAAAAAAGAAGACAGGCCCGAACCACTTGCAAAACCAAAAAAATATATGCACATGCATCTTAAGACCCTCAAAGATTTAAATTCACTGTATAAACTGACTCATAGTGCAGATTCCCGTAAATGACAGTAACGCTGCGTTCTCCACAACATATAAATTGGGAGGGAATCATACTATTTTGCTGAAAAAGGGGTGAATAGGAGTTCAGTTGAACAGTTCTGTTTGGAGACAGAAAAAATATGATAGCGACCTCACCGGGCTGTCAATTAAATGATCTATGGGGAGCTGCCCGTTGAAGGAGATGAAAAAAATTGCTTTCTTTGGGTCTTCAAACTCACGTCGGCCATTGGTTGTCCTGATCACCAGCACCGCAGGATACCCTAGTGAGAATTTCATGCGCCGCTCGTGCAGCAACTGCTTGCTCTTTTTGAACTTTGAGTGCATCTCCGTGATGGGTCTCGAGTAGTTCGGGAATACCATGATCTGATGGCCGTTCCATGTCACTCTCCCTATCTTCCTGGCTGCTGCCACGACCCGCTCTCTGTCCTTGAACCTGAGGAACCTGACAAGGGTGGCTCGCGGTGGAAGATCTCCGTCAGGTCTGCGCTTTGTGGGGGTCTTGCGTGCCCGGTCAATTTCGACCTAAGTAAGTGATTATAGTAACTATTTTATAGTTAGTGATTATATTGTATCGTGGGGCCTCTTTTGATTCCCATCCCTCATAAGTAAGCCCACTTTATGTAAGTGAAAAGCTGCTTGGGTAAGTTGTTCCAAAGTTCAAGTTGAAGTTATCTTTCTTTGGACAGTCCCCGGCGTGTCAGATCGTTCCTCAGGGTGCAGAATGTGAAGGTGTGCAGAGTAAAGAAAGTGAAGAGGAAAGAGTTTAAATCCATTTGACCTCAGCTTGGTGAGTAGTAAATGCAGTATATAGAGTCTGTGCTGACTCCGTAGGTGTAGCTGTCATGACTCATGGCTCTTGTAAAGTGACATTTTAACAGTGTTGAAGCTTCATGTACTGTCGTGAATTGTGACTCCAGGCTCACTGTTGTGTATATCACATTACAGCACAGACCTCGTACAGGTTGCAGCATTCTTTAAACTGAATGCAGCTCAGGAAAATCAATTAAGTTAGGAAGTTCTACATTCATGCACTTTTGCAACTTTACAGACAATATGAAGTGTAAAGGCAGTTTTACAGTGATCAGGCTGGGCTCCTTACATGTCACAGCTTTTTAAATAACAGAACTATGCAAAAGAACCGTTTGGATTGACTGCTCATCAGCAACAGATCAAAGTTAAAACAGTCTGTATTTAGCCTCTATCCACATTTCTAGCATGTTCCACCCACTATCACTGCTCAACATTAACAGGATTATGCAAAATGATCAGCAGTGCATTTTACTGTATTTTTTTTTATTTTTCAACTGTTTTTATTGGTTTTTTATATGAAAAAACATACAAATCCCAAATCTCAGATGTTCATATACATATAAAGGCCTCCAGAAGGTCAAATGTGTGTTCAAAGGTTAAATCATGGTGGAAAAGACGGCATTGGTAGTAACCACATCAGAATTCCTGTATTCCTGAACATAAAATAATGGGAGACGATAAAGATTCACAAGACAAACAAACAAACAAACAAAAAAAAGGGACAGTGCATTTTACTTCTGAGATTTTCACTCTTGAAAAATGTCTTTTGGTTGAAATTCTGACAGCTTACAGATGTAAAATTTGACAAACAAGCATGACAAAATGTGCAAATGCTCATAAACTTATAAACCACATGCAAATATTTTTATCTGAAAAATAACCGAAGCTCTAATGTAAATGTAGAGGGTTAAAAAGTATAACATTTCCCTCTGAAATTTTGTGGAATGGAAGTATAAGTAGCATACAATGTAAATGCCAACCAAAGTACAGTACTTGAATAAATGTACTTAGTTACTTTTCACCACTGTGTACTGACCCCAACCTCCCACCCTCAGTGCAGTGTGGATGTACCCTGTTTATTCTCCATGTTTCCACTAAGGCCACAGAAACCAGTACTCTTGAGCTGGAATAATGTATCATTTCTGTAGTTTGTGGTAACTTAAATTTATTTGAGATATGCATCTTGTTAAAGGCAAAATATTACAGAAGAGTGTTGCTGTCACGCCAGAAACAAAACAAAATGACCATTATCAGACAATAATGTGGAAAGTATCTTCTTATATCAAGATATTATCATGTTGTAACAAGATATTTTCATGTTAAAACAAGATGTTTTTCATGTTGTAAGAAGATATTTCATGTTTTACAAGATATATTTGTTTTTACAAGATATTTTCATGTTTTTAAAGATATTTTCGTATTATAATAAGATTTCTTTCATGTTCTAATAAGATATTTTCATGTTGTAACAATACCTTTTTTGTTATATAATATAATTTCATGTTAATACGTCATACAAACTTATCACGTCTTGTAACAATAAACAATCACGTCTTAACATGAAAAGTTTCGTGTTGTGACAGATAAATACTATCTTGTTATAACATGATAAGTTTGTATGACATAATAACATGAAAACATTTCGGTAAAGCATGAAAATATTGTGAAAAACATCTTGTTTTAAGAAGAAACTTATCATTATTAAATGATGTCGATTGTTGTTTTTTGGCATGGCAGCAACACTCTTACATGCTGCATAACCTAAGTGTAGCAGAGAGAATCTGAGTTAGAGGCTGCAGACTGCAGCCTCTCCAAAAAGTAGGTCAGCTGTGCAGTGTCACCAAGCCCAGGCCACTGCACCCCCTGAACACTCAGGCAGAGTTAGAGTGAAGGGTAGGCGGGTTTTTAGAATTCCTGGCAGCAGCATGAAGCTAGCAGCTGCCACCTGCTTTCAGCAGCATTTGAGTAATGATGTCTTGTTCGAACCTCTGAGTGACGGGTTACCTGCAGGTTTACTGGCCTCTCCAGCTCTCGTTCGACCAACAAGAGGTACAGTTTACGTTCCGATTGTCAATGTAGGAGGTAGTGATGTTGTGCTTTACCCAAGAACTGTGATAGGCACGATAGGTCATGCCAAGGTAATGAGTTTGCCCACAGGGGTTACGGAGATGGAGGGACTTACCTCGGCTAGAGTGTCTTCTCAGACAATCTCCGGCTCAGTGCAGGAGAAAATTAATGCTGTTGATTTGTCGACCTTGTCAGAGCATGATCAGTGTCAGGTTAGAGCCCTTTTGCAGGAACACAGCAGTGTATTTTCAGCTCATGATGGAGACTTAGGCTGTACTAACCTGATTTCTCATGATATTCCTTTACTGGATGAGACACCAATACGACAGGGGTATAGGCGCATTCCTCCCTCAGAGTATGATGCTGTTAAAGCCCATATTCACCAGCTTCTCGAGTCACACGTTATTAGGAAAAGTAGCAGCCCCTTCGCCTCTCCCATAGACCTCGTCAGGAAGAAGGATGGCACTCTTCAGCTGTGTGTGGACTACAGGCTTCTTAACAGCAAGACGCGGAAGGATGCCTTCCCCCTGCCCAGGATCGAGGAGTCCCTGGATGCCCTCTCTGGAGCTCGCTGGTTCTCCACCCTAGACCTGGCTAGTGGGTACAATCAAGTGCCGGTAACTGAAGAGGACAAAATGAAAACTGCTTTTTGTACACCATTTGGCCTTTTTGAGTGGAATAGAATGCCTTTTGGACTTTGCAATGCACCAAGTACATTTCAGAGACTCATGGAAAGGATTTTTGGAGCTCAAAATTACCAGTCCTTGTTATTTATTGTACCTTGATGACATTGTTATTTTCTCTTCCACTGTAGCCCAGCACATGGAGAGTCTCGATTCAGTGCTGGGACGGCTGAAGCAAGAGAATCTCAAGGCAAAGCTGGAGAAATGCTGCTTCTTCAAGGAGGAGGTTGGTTACCTAGGCCATGTGATCTCGAAAGAGGGGGTGGCTACTGATCCTCGTAAGATTGAAACAGTCTCCAACTGGAAAAGGCCTACTAATGTCGCTGAGTTGCAGTCATTTTTGGGGTTTGCCAGCTACTATAGACGTTTCGTCGGTGGTTTCGCTAAGCTGGCAGCCCCTCTTCACAGGCTGGTCGCTGAGCTGAGAGGTACCAAAAACCGCAGAAAATCTGAGCAGCCTCTAATGGCTGCATGGACTGAGGAGTGTGAAGAGAGCTTTGAAGGTCTTAAGCGCTACCTTGTGGGAGCACCAGTGCTGGCCTATGCCAATTTCTCGCTGCCCTTCATCCTGGAAGTGGATGCCAGCCACAGCGGGTTGGGAGCCGTTCTTTCCCAGGAGCAGGACGGTAAGATCCGGCCAATAGCATATGCCAGCCGTGGCCTTAGGCCAACAGAACGTAATATGAACAATTACAGTTCTGCGAAGCTTGAATTTTTGGGCCATGACTGAAAAATTCAGAGAATATCTGTTGGGTCAGAAATGCATTGTTTATACTGACAATAACCCCTTAAGCCACCTCTCAACAGCAAAGTTGGGTGCTGTGGAACAACATTGGGCATCACAACTCGCCAACTTCGATTATGTCATCAAGTACAGACCTGGAAAAAGCAATGGAAATGCTGATGCCCTTTCACGACAGTACTTACCTGCATCAGTCACAGCTGACAATCTGGCACCTGGCACCCGTCTTCCACAGGCCATCCAGGGAGTATCAAATCCAGTACCCGAGGTAACGCAGAATACCATATCTGTATTTCCAAGTCATTCTGTTACTGATCTCCATGCTCTACAGGCGGCTGACTCTGTAATCCGTGACTTTTTGATGTTTTGGACTCGCATGAGGGCCCCAGATGCAGCAGAGCGACGTGCGCTGTCCAAACAGGCCCTAGCACTGGTAAAACAGTGGGATCGGATCGGATGGAGTGTTATACCGTAAGGTCTTCCAACCTGATGGGGATGAGGTACTCCAGCTGGTCCTGCCCTCCTCACTAAAAACCCAGGTCTTGCATCAGCTACACAACGAGCATGGCCACCAGGGGGTGGATCGGACCACCAGTTTAGTGTGGCAGAGGTGCTACTGGCCGGGCATGCACCAGGATGTCAAGCGTTGGTGTCAAGAGTGTGAAAGGTGTCAGGTCGCTAAGGACACTCAGCCAACAATTCGCACGTTCATGGGTCACCTCCTCGCTGCTCGTCCAAACCAGATCCTGGCAGTGGACTTCACCTTGTTGGAGCCTTCTAAAAATGGTATGGAAAATGTGTTGGTCATGACAGATGTCTTTTCTAAATACACTCTCGTGGTCCCCACCAAGGACCAACGTGCGACAACTGTGGCTAAAACATTAGTAAATGAGTGGTTCTGCAAGTTTGGTGTGCCCAGCCGTATTCACTCCGACCAGGGTCGAAATTTTGAGAGTGACCTAATTCAACAGTTGTGCACCTTGTATGGCATCAAAAAGACTCACACTACACCTTACCATCCTGAAGGAAATGGCCAGTGTGAGAGGTTTAATAGGATCCTGCACGACCTTCTACGCACATTGCCTACAACGAAAAAGAGAGACTGGTCATCGCATCTGCCTCAAGTGGTGTTTTCGTACAACACAACAGTCCATCAATCTACTGGTGAGTCCCCATTCTTCTTGATGTTTGGTCAAGATCCCCTGTCGACTTTCTTCTAGGAAGAGCCCCAGTCCCAGTAGCAGGAAGTATACAAGACTGGATTGTGGAGCATCAAACCAGGCTCCGGCTGGCTTTTGAAGGAGCCACAGAGCATCGGCAAGCTGCTGCAAATCGCCGCAAAACACGTCCTGATGAAAAGGTGAAGGATTCCTCCCTGCAAGTTGGACAGCTGGTGTACCTCAAGGATGTGGGCATCAGGGGCCGCCATAAGATCCAGAATGTGTGGAGCTCTGTATTGTATGAGGTTGTAAAGGCCCCCCAGGGAGGTGGATCTGTATACACCATTGCTCCATTGGATGACTCCAGCAAGGTAAAGCATGTTCACCGCACCTTACTGAAAAGTTGCCCTCAATGTACCGTGGGGGACAAAGGCACCGATACCTGCCCACCTGAGGACGTGGTACCCCATCCCTTGGCAGAAGACTCATTAGACGAGGATTTGTGTGTAATCCTGCCAGAACCCACTCAAACTCATGAGCCTGTGAATCTTTCAGGCCCACAGATTGATGTTGCTCCAGCCCCTATACCTCAGCCTGATTCTTCAGTGCCCTCTACATCTTCAGGTGGGCAGTCACAGGCTTGGCCCCCACTTCACCAGGCAGGGAACCAACAGGAAGCTGAGCCTGAGGCGGTGAGGAGGTCCAATAGGTCGACAGCTGGAAGGCACACAAATGTTCACCGCCTCCCCCAGGCTGTGGGGAGCAGGGCGATTGGGGCTGCGAACTCCCAGGTACCTGTATCTAATATTTTTAGACCTTGGCAATAATTAAACAATCGCCGAGTCGGCGATTCAAAAAGTAGGGGGAGATTGTAGCAGAGAGAATCTGAGTTAGAGGCTGCAGACTGCAGCCTCTCCAAAAAGTAGGTCAGCTCCTCCCCTTTCCCAACCCCCTTAAATTGGCAGCCTACTTAAGACACCTGTGGCATGAAGGCTGTCTTTCTCTTTGTCTGTGCCTGGTGGCTGCCACATGGTCATGTCTCTGAGGTGGGTAATGTGGCCTGGAGGTCATTTTAGACTTTTATCTTGTAGTGATTTTTATTTTAACAGAAGCATTGTGTGTATACATTGTGTTTGTGTTTAATAGTTTACTGTCTGTTGTGCACTGATGGCCTGGTTGTCGTGGTGTCCATTAAAACGGATTTGAGGTTTGTTAACTTTTTCAACAATGTTTAACTTCCACAAACCACACAAAATGTGTTAACATCGTGTTTGCCTCTTTCGTAGTGGTGAATTGTTCCAGACTGATTGAAGGACATTAGGGTAATTGTAGTACCTGCTCAGACACAATCAGCTGCCGTTTTGTTTTGGGCTGTTTTGTTTTTGTTCTGTTTGCTCTGTTGAGATGAGTGTTTGTTTCAGGTAGTTTTTTAAGTGTTATTAAAATTTGCCTTTTTAGCTTGAACCAACTGGTCTAATACAGTTTTAACCGTTTCTTTAGTAATATTTCCTTTTGTCACCCTTACAGTGCAGTGGTTGCTGGCTAGCGGTGGAGGCTAGGCACTCAGGGTGGTTCCCAGCACCTTTCTGTTGTAGTGATAAGGGCACTGGGACACGATAGTTTGCACCCGTTTGCTGTGTGTTTGCTGTGAGTTCACGAGTGGTGGGTAAGTGCACTCCTGGGACACTTCCTTTGGTAGTTTGCCTCCCCCTCGCTAGCTTCCACTCACTCCCCCTTTCCCTTGTTTTTTTGATAGTTTTAATAATTTACTTTGGAAGTGTTTTTATTAATTGAAAAGAGTTATTAAGAGCATAAATTGTAATAAATTTTCATACCTCCTCCCGTAATTTTGACCCGCATTCATTGCTCACTACTAATTCCTTCTTTTCCCTCCACAGACACTTCCAGTTTTAATGATTATTTTTTTTTGCTTAAATAATTAGTAATAAATAAATTCTGATTTTTCTTGTAGTGCTTGAACCTGTGTTTGCCTTACTGCTTAGAACTGGGTAAAACTCCTTGGGTGAAAGTCCCTAGGTGGCGTTGTCTGGCTTGCAATTTGTATCATTCTGTTACAGCCCCTTTATAATATAAAAGTACCCACTACCACGTCGCCACATTCGTAAAGTTGTGGAGCTCTTCAAACTACCTTTTGGTTTAGGGGTTCTGTAAAAGACAGGGCCACTAACAGTAGCTGTTAATGCAGGATTGAGCTAATATTAGACTTTTGTGTTGTAAACAAATTTTCAGTTACAAATTCTACTTGCAATTAAGCATCAAATGCCTTATGAGAGAGCGACAGTAGAGGGATGACAGGAAATGGAGAGAGAGAGAGACAGAGAGGAAATGACAAGTGACATAGGCCCCCAGCACCATCTGAACTGCCACAAAATTGTTTTAAAAGTCAACTTCAAATATGATTATTCAAATATCGTCCATTCTGTACATCTGCCTCGCTGGGGGTTTTGAAAATGAAGGGTTAGAATATGTAGATGTGGCGTATGTAATAATAGATGCAGAGGGGTAAATAGGACACAAAATGTATAGCGTGTGTGTAACATTGTGGTCTTCATTCACAGGTTAGTGCGATGCAGTACTGCAGTACTCGGGGTGGGGTCCGTGGACTGGACTTCCAGGATGTGCTGTTCTCAGGTTATGCTTCAGATGGGGGGATGTTCATGCCCGAGAGTGTGCCTGTGCTCAGCCCGGACACCCTGTGGGGCTGGAGGGGGCTGACTTACACCCAGCTGGTGGTGGAGGTTGCCTCACTGTTCATCCCCACTCAGCTGATCCCCAGAGAGGACCTGCAGGGTGAGCCGCTACATGTCATTTGATATTAGGGGATGTTTGGTTTCCATGTCAAAGAGTTAAATGAAAGGAAAACAAAATATGAATTGTGAACTGTATAAACTGGTGTCCAAAGCATGCATGATTGAACTGAGGAAAGAGGAACAATAGAAGTTAGAAAAAACACAAATGTGGTATTTTGAAGCTATGCTTGGTAACTTTTATTTTAAAAAAAAAATAACTTTTTTGTCATATTTGCTGAAACTATCCAACACATTCTAATCTCAAGATGTTACATATCGCCTCTTTATCGCTGCTTTTTGTGTCTACATATTATGCTCAAGGTATGTTCCTGCATTTGCTGTTGATGTTCCAGGATGCCGCAACCAGTGCCGGGATGTCAACAAAAGCACATGTTTTTTTATGCAACACATGCACTTTATTAGGTTAGGGAACAAAAGCACATGGCAACCAACGCGGGGATGTCAACAAAAGCACATGGTTAGGATTAGGCTACAAAGGCACAGGTGGTTAAGTTTAGGTAACAAAAGCATGTTTTTAAGTTTGGCTTCTTTCATACAGGAAGCAAACAGCTGGTGAAAGTCCGGGGTTTGTTGGTCACATCCACCACCCCTTCCACTTGCCCCAGAGGGACTTTCCAGCTTCATATCACACACAGCTTTTTAACTTGATGCTGTCCAGTGATGTATCACACTGCCACGACAGGTAACATCCGGCTGACTGGCAGCGTATCACAACACCTGGAGTGGTTCCATTTGACCGAATTACAAAGTGATGCTGCCCGGTGGTGTATTATACTAATGCGAAAGGTGGCTTTTGGGGTTGGTATCTTAAAATCACAGACAAAGCGACAGCTGGAGTTGAAACACGGAGAGGACACATATATATACATAAATAATTCTCCTCTGCCTTCTCATGCTGCTCCTAATGGCATTTACAAGAAACCACCACACATGAACAAAAACAACCAGTCATACATGATTGGTGAGAATGCTGGTGGGCAGTGCTTGTTTTTGTCTTGATGGTTTTCAACATGGCAGCAGAGTCACTTATTTTGTCATGTTACAGCTGAACAGTACACTGAAATGTTTCTGAAAGCATTAAATGTGAGCTATAGGCAATGCATTAACAGAATCTTGATTTATATTTCAACAGTACTGTCTAGTCTAGGAAAAAGATGTTTTCACCAAGTATCTGTCACATGTACTTCTATCAGGATAGTGACAGTGACAGTTTCAGCAAATATAACAAAAATGTATTTTTATAAAAGTTAACAACTGCAGCTTTAAGAATAATAATTAAAGAATTAAAACAGAGAAGTTAAACAAAATGATTAAAAACAAAAATCTGTTCCATAAGAGCAAAGCTCCAAACACCAAGAACATGATTTGTTTCTCTCTCTTGTCCTTCCTGCAGTCCTCGTGCGTGAGGCCCTGTCTGGATTCTCAGTGCCCGAGGTGGTGAGAACGGCCCGGCTGAAAAACGGTCTGTCAGTCCTCGAGCTCTTCCATGGAGAGACCTTGGCCTTTAAGGACCTGGCTATGACCTGCACTGTGCGCTTCCTTGACTACTTCCTCCGAAAACAGAATCGCAGAGCTACTGTTCTTGTAGGTAAGAGCCAGCACCTACCACGCCATGTGATCAAATGCAGGAACTAGTTTTTGCACTTTTAAAGGAAATATCAGACATAAATATGTTTGGTTTATTAGAGTCTTTGTAGGGGCTTTGATTTGTTTGAGTCCTGATTAACTAGAAGCACTCTCTGGTCATTCCCTGTTATCTTAAGGAATGCATTTTATTAACCCTTTGAAATTTGGAGTGATATCAGTTTTGTTGTGCTGCTTTCAGACACCTTTCACGAGCATGTAAACCCTTGAACCCTGATTTCTTTCAAAAAGATAGGGGGAAAAGGCAATGAGAAACTTGGCAAGAAATGTTCCACAAATTGCAAGAAGTCAGTAATTTAGAAAATTATTTTTAAAAAGCTAGGAAAAAGAGAAATAAGCTAGGAAAAAAGACTACATTTATGATATCATAATTACATATATGACATTATTTTAAAAATGTAATTTAGTTTTTTATTTATTTATTTTTAACTTTTTCCAAGTCATTTTTAAAATGTTCTTTTTCTTTCTTTCGTTCTTTACATACATTTTCAGGTCAACTTTTTCCCGTGTTTTTAAAGAAATGAAGCTAGTTTGTTCAGGCTTCAAAGGCTCAAAATTACTGGCCAGGTAGAAAAACTGCGATTTAAATGCAAAGTTTAGTCAGCTGAAGGTAAAGATCCTTTATTCTGACACTGACAGTCATCACTGCCATTATCATGGCATGAACAAGCACATTTTTGCTCCCCAGAAGAGAAAAAAGCACCAAGACTACAAAAAGCTTCATAGATTGTGTCATTATCGATGATAAATGTGATGGATGTGGATCAGTCAGCTGGTTTTTTCCTCTCCAGGTACATCAGGGGACACAGGAGGCTCGGCCATCCACAGCGCCAAAGGTCTCAGCGGGCTGGAAGTGGTGGTGGTTTATCCTCGAGGACGCATCACTCCGGTCCAAGAGAAACACATGATCACCTGCCTGGAGGACAACGTCCACGTGTTCGCAGGTGAGGAGGCTAAACGACTAACAGCTGCTCTTTCACTATCACACAATTACATTTAGTTCACACGTGTTTTTTTCCTCTATAGCTGACGGCAGCTCTGATGACATAGATCAGCCTCTGCGCCGTCTCTTTGCCGACTCACAGCTGGTCAGGTCTCACAACCTCATGAGCCTCAACTCAGTCAACTGGTCCAGAGTCATGATCCAGCTTGCTCACTTCATCTACGCTTACCTGGAGCTTAGTGGGATGGAGCAGGCTGACAAGGACCTGCCAGAGCTGGAGGTGGTGGTGCCTACTGGAGGGGCGGGAAACATCGCAGGTAGGTTTATTACTGCTGGTAGGGAACTAGATTGAGTGATTACTCCCCCCAAAAATCTTTACTTTGATTAATAAATACTATGCTGAGTGTGTAATAATCAGGGTTAAAATGTGGCTGTATGGAAGCAAATAAAAACACAAATATTTTAATTTTAACAATAACGGAACTGAATTTTAATAATTGAATCTGAGAAACCTGAATTTTTTTTTGTTAAATCCTGAAAACATGAATTTTGGAGCTTAGTTTTTGTTAACATTGTAAAAAAAAATTGAATTCAGCTTTTAAAATTGCAAATCAAGAATTTTCATATTTTATTTTCAAAGAGGTGGATCCAGAACAAATTCAGATACGTAGCTTTCAAAATTTCAAAAAAGTCTTTCAGTTTTATGAATTCAGTGTTAATGTTTCAATATAAAGAATTTAGTGGCTGTTAAAATTAAAACACTTGTGTCTCTCATAAGCCTCCATAGGCTAACATACAGTAGATGCTCCCTTGTGGGGGGCAGTCACAGTCACCTTAGTATCACAACAGTTAGAGTGAATTCCAACTAAAACTTGGTCATAGTTAAACATGAACTGAATCATCAGAACACCTTTTCAGAGCCACCTATAGGACTTTATGTATTTATTTATTTTTTAGTTGATGGACTATTTTTTTCTCAGTTTTCTTTATCTGTCATGTTTTGTTAATGTAGGAATTCTTATTTCAGTCCACCCTTTATTTTTCCAAATGTCAAAATGTGTTACAAATTCCTAATAAAAGTTACTGAAGCTCAAATGATGAATGTCTTACACTTACCCGTTGTCTTACACTTACCCGTTGTCTGACCTGACCTCTGAAATGACCTCAAATATACTTTAAGCATTTCTTCACTGCACTTCTTTGTTACTTTTTAGCCAACATACATACAGATATACAGTATCTGTTGTATCTGTTATCAAATTTAAGCAAATAAGTCTTTGACTAGTTGTTTCAAGCATCAATTTTTCTTATTTAATTTCTTAGATTTAAAGTTCCTACAATAAAGGAGTTTTTTTCAGATTGTGAATCTGTGTAATTTAAAGGGACAGTTCAAACCAAATCAAAAATCCATATTTTTCTTCTTACCTGCAGTGCTGTTTATCAATCTATATTGTTCTGGTGTGAGTTGCCGAATGTTGGAGACATCAGTCATAGAGATGTCAGAGATATCCTCCTCGGCTGCGCCTTAATGTTAGCTAGCTCAGTGGTGCTAGCTGAGCTAGCAGTAGACGCACTCTTCCTTCTGCACAGTGATATGGTTTGTGGGTGTAGTTCAGTAGACAGAAAATAGGTCCTTCATGAAACTGCTTACAATAAAGTCTAAACTAATCTGTTTTTCGAAGTTTTGGTTTTTTTTTTTCACTTTGAACACCACAAGCCGGGTGCCATCTGGTTCTATTGGAGCGGAGTCAGACATTTCTACAGCCATTATCTTCAACACTCGGCAACTCACACAAAAACTATTTAGACTGTTAAACGGCACTACAGGTAAGAGGAAAAATATGTATGATTTTGGGGTAAACTTTCCCTTTAATGCAGTCATTATTCATTTTATCAGAAAGGGAACCTTTTTCTTTCAAATGGTCATAAGCACAACATGCTGCTCCAATAACAGAAGGCTAATGAGAAGGTTTGTCCATCTCTCTGTCTGCCCATCTGTTTATGTCTCAGCTGGCTACATAGTGAAACAGATGGGGTTGCCCCTGAAGCTGGTTGCCATGGTGAACTCTAATGACATCGTGCACAGGACGGTAACCACCGGTGACTTTTCCATGGCGGATAATGTCACACAAACTTTGGCCCCTGCCATAGACATCCAGGTAGGTCACGCAGTTCCACAGCCTTTAGTTACTACTGCTAATAAAAATCTGATTTTTTCAGACATCAGTCTGTGGAGAACATCACAACATTGTTTATTAACGCTTGTTTAAAAATATTTTTTTATAGTTGTGGTTTTGTTTTTCAGTCTATCTGAAATCTGTTTTTAGGAGCAAATATACACTTTAACATTTTTTTGACAGCCCCAGAGGTGAATGAACATGTTAAGCAAATTTCATGGCAATGTCCCAGTTATGCTGTAACGTGATAATAAATAAACTTTATTTCCATTGAGCTTTTCTAAACCAGAGTGACAAAGTGCTTCACAAAACCACATCATACAATATAAGAAAACAAGGTACAATACCATCATTACCATCATTCATATAAAATGCAATTTAAATATAACACACACACACATCCTTTTACACGTATATACATACCTATACATCCATACATACACACATATATACATACATATACCTATATACATACCTATACAGAAATACATATATATACGTATATATACACACATGTGTACTTAGGTACGTGCGCTTACACCCATGCAAATACCTACACACACACACACACTTACATACATATAACATATCCTGTGTAAAAAATAGCAAATAGACCTGGTGGTGTTCGAGCACACCTAGAATAGAGCGGGGCTATTCAGTTAAAATTCAAAGCAGTGCAGCTACTAAAACATAGTTTTAAATTTGGTCATTTGTTGTCACACTCCTTGATTTCTGTTGCGTACAAGGACCCGTACAACATGGAGCGAGTGTTCTGGCTGCTGCTGGGCAGAGACGGAGCTGCAGTGAAGAACATGATGGAGGAGTTCCAACAATCACATCGACATTCTCTGCCGGAGAACCACCGTGAACTGGTACCAAACATTTAACACTTACTAACACTTCCTTGCTTACCGACTACACCGCCCATTCATGATGCTTCCTTCTGTTCTCTTTCTAGTTGTCACAAGTTTTATCTACTGGAACAGTGAGTGATGACGGGATCCTGGAGACCATGAGGAGGTGCTGGGAGGAGAACCAGTATGTCCTGTGTCCACACACAGCAGTGGCTGTATGGCATCACTACCACTGTCCTCACAGCGCCAAAATCAACAGGTCAGTCATGCTGTGTTCACCTATTCAGCCACATACAAAAGACATTTCTGACTTCACTGCAAGATGTGAAGCAGCAGGGTTTCAGAGGTCGTCCAGTCTTAAGGAGGACACACGGGAAGACAACAGGAAGACATAAACAAGAGCAAAGGACCAATAGAAGCAAAGGGTCTGTCTGAAAAGCTCTAAAATACAACCAGTCATTCAACCCTTTGAAACCTAATTTCTTTCAGAAACATGAGAGGAGGGCAATGAGCAACTCAAGACGAAATTATCCCCAAATTAGCAGGAAATTAGGAAGAGGTGTGGGAAGAAAAAAACAAACAAAAAAAGTAAGAAAGAAAAGACAAAGGAAAGTCAGTCAGTCAGTCAGTCATTTTCTGTAACCGCTTGTCCTCA
>NC_056481.1:29494499-29612059 GCF_008729295.1 Plectropomus leopardus | reverse complement strand
GATTTATTGTCGTCACCCCCTGTGCCCCCCACCAGAAAATTCTCTGGACCCGCCCCTGTGCAGGACACGGGTATAAACCAGCAAAACATTCTGAGTACAACACATAAAACTAACAGAAAATATACAATTTCCTACTCTCCCTCCTTCCCCATTATGGTGGAACTGCTGGGCAATGGGCCTATACATAAATCTTTTGAGCTACTAGGGAGAAAAAACAAAAAACAAAACTGGACAACTATGCATTACCCTTGCATAGTGAAACAATTATTAAAATGCTCTATTTTTCTACTATTTGAAAGGCAGTATGTAAGTATCCCAAACTTCAAGTTTGAGAAATTATCACATTATATCAGTAAAAAAACTGTTTTTCATATAAATTAGTTTGGGATAAAAAGTGTCAGTCAATAGAAACCAATTACAATGACAGTGTCCCGAGTATTGAGTAGGTCTCCAAAATCAGTTGTAACATAATGCAAATTTGAACATTATAACAGTAACAATATAATATGCGGTCATGCACTAGGCGGTCATTTGGTCCATACCATAAGTCATTGATAAAAAAAAAAAAAAAATTAAAAAAACTTTGCTGATTCTGTCACTCTCATAAGTCGCCAGAACACATTCCAAATGTGTTGCTGCTGACCATTTAAGTTGTGGCTCCAGTTGTAGCGATTCATATGTGTTCGCTGACGTATTTGCTTGCCTCGTGGTGAATCAAACACTTTAGTGGCACCTCCATGAGTGAAAATCAGACGGGCAGGAAAAAGAAAACCATGCTGAATACCAGCCTCTTGTAGTTTCTGCCTGACACCATCAAGCTCTTTGTGGTCTTTGATCACCGTGAGGTCTGGGTAGATGTTGATGCGCCATCCCTCGTAGTTTAAGTGGCCCTTATTACGGGCTACCTGCATGATCTTCTCTTTCACTGGGTCATGGTGTGTCTTGGGGATCATGATGCACATTCTATTGCCCGCTGGGCAAACATGGTGAGCCCAGTCCACTTTGACTCTGTGGAGAAAATTATGAGTGCCCAGAAGTTTAGGTAGCAGGTCTGACACAAATACGGTGGGGGAGCCCTTCTCAATCTTCTCAGACAGAACTTGATCGGCCCTCAAGATCACTGAATTTAGCTTTCAAAAGTTTGTTTTTCTTCTCTTTTCTCCAGCTCTGTGATGCGCGCATCATGTTTCCCTTTTGTTTCTTCCAAGCTAACAATTCAGCTATGGCAGCTTTTACCCCAGCAAGGGATGTCTCCAAGTTATCAAACTTGTGTTCATTTACCTAATAGCCTCCAGGATGGACGATGAGGATTCCTCCATTGGCCTTCTGCAAAGGTATCCATGGAGCTAATATTAGCTCAGTCCAGTAGGCTAGCTCATTTGGCAGGTTGTCTTCACTCCCTGAGAAAGCATCTTGCATCCTTTGAGTCGGTTTCTTGCTTTTAACCATCGCTCGATGTGTCATGTATTATTTTCCACCATGAATTGGTGTGATAGACGAGCGTTTATTAGTTAGATTAGTGAAAACACAACCTGTTGTCACCTGGTAAGTGCTGTAGCCATGAACAATATCTTTATAAGAAAAAGTAATTAGTTGGAAAGTACTATCTTAATACCATGGTAGTACATGATAAAACTTACTAGGTTGTTGTTACTAACAAAACCTTGATAACTGCACTTGTAATTTGAACTGATCGGTAATAGGGAGGTGTTTCTGTTGAATTCTCACTTACTTTCTTAGTAGTATCAGAGGTAGTGCCAACATTAACCACTCACAACTACGGTGACTGGTTAATCAGTAATAATGGAGGTTTTTCTTGGCATTTCAGTTGTTTCTTTGTATTTACCTACTTATTGCTAATGGTAATTACCCAATAATACACTATAAATTACAAACTAATTACTAGGTAAATACTATAGTAATTAGGGGACTGTAAAATGAGGGGTTGCCAAAAAAAGGAACAGCTTGGATGCAGTTTTTTTTTTTTTTTGCATTGCAGAGCAATTTAGTTGTCAAGCATATACAATGCATTTATTTTAATGACTATAATGTACTTGAAGTGTGCACTATGCAGCTATATTATCTAGAAAAATATTAGTATCAGATCAGGACTCAATCCTAAATGACAAAATATGAATATATACATAGAAAGGATCATATCAAAATTTTCCCAAAAATAATCACACTCTCTCACTAACAAACAGTTTACTCACTTTTTCCCATTCAAAATCAAAGGGCTATCAGAGTTGCCCAAGCAAGGCTGCTGTAATATATATTTTTAGAATTATAGATTCTCCTCCATCAAAAGGTATTTTTGGTTCTCATTCTCATGTACATACAATGTATCTTATCCATATTTAGTATCTTATTATTATCATAGATGCTAGCCTATCATGAACTATTGTCTTGTCATTTATTGAGATTCCTTTAATACCTATTTATTATTATATGCAGTGTATCTGTAATTACAATGAAGCTTGATCACACTCCCTGTTTAGTTTCTTCAGCGTAAATGTTTATTATTGTTATGGCAACAAATTCCAGCAACAAAAAATTACAACTTCCAATCATGAACTGTATAATAAGATGGATAGCATGACAACCTCCAAAAGTGAAGCCAAAACATCTCAATCTCCCCCTGGTGGGCGGCTGCAATAAAGTTAATGACGGTGCAGGACTTGGAGAAGGGCCAGTTTCAACAAAGAATTGTTGTTCTTGCTGTCCTATTATCAGGAAAAAAAAATTGGCTGCATCCCCTGATGCGTTGATCGTGACTTAGCTATGCCCTTTTTGTCCGGAAGATGTCCCAGGTTCTCACCTCTCTCTCAAAATATTTCTATTGTCCCCAAAACAACAGGAAGCTGTGTCTAGAACTCCGCTTGCCTGAGCAAAATCGATGTAACACAACAGAAAACCATCAGCCCCTGCCATCGGTCAATGTAACCATATATATGCCAGTAAGCTGATGGCAGTCAACTATATTGAATATCAATACCAATGTCCGGCCAAGAAATTTGTGCTTCTCTAGTTTATAGATTATCAGTAAGTGAGGTAATGATATTTTACAGGCTAAAGATGATAATTTACAAACCACAAGCCACCCACTTAAAAGGCCATTCTTAGCATTTGAACATCTTCACGTAAAGGTTTATAGAGCCAAGTAATTCCGATTTCAATGCTGCAGTTATTTTCTGCATGGTTCAGGCTATTACATTCTATTTCCACAGCTTATTTTTTGTTGCCTGTGTGTGTCTGGATGTATTACCTGGCTGTTGGTCAGGCAGTCCAAATCTATGTCTGATGTTCCCGCTGGTACACTGCTCCTTCTGATGGTTACCATACCAGCTGCAGAAAAACAGAGGGAAGAACTTTTGTCATAGTGTATCAAAACCAAATATGACTTGTGACCCTCAGTAAGACTGTATTTTGCTCAGTAGCATTTGTATTGAACATTTTTCCAATATTTTTGCAGAACTGAAATGCATTGCAATTCTATTCATTTATACACCGATAGAGCTCCTATGTGAAAAGTGGCAAAACTTCCTGGAAAATGCAATAATATAGGCCACCTGCAGGATGTCACAAGCAGGAATTGAACTCTTAACATTCGTAGTCAGCCACCTATTAGAACTGAACTAATAAACCAAGGAGCTGACTCTTGCCAACGACAACAATCAAAAATACCCAAGGTTCAGTTTCTTGGCAACCTCTTCAACTGCACCCACCAGGTGATGAAGTAATACAGGATAAGTCAGCTGCAGAGAGCAGATAGAGGGAGGTCACAAATCCTAAAATATTCACAACAATTCAACCCATGTAAAAATGCTCCCCATGTGCTGGTTTCTGTCCGAGTTCTGTTTTTTTTTTTAGTTCAAAACATGAAATGTACAAAATCTGCTTTTTTTACCTTAAAAAGTTAGAACTTTTAAGTTAGAACTGCATACACCATGGATTCTAACATTTTCTGTCCATTAAATCAGAATCAGAATTGGGTTTTATTGCCAAGTACATTTTTACATACAAGGGATTTTACTTGTTTTTTGGTGCAAAACAATTAACATAAAGAAAGAATAAGAAAAACAGTAAATGTAAATAGAATAAGACATATGATAAAAATATATAGAGGCAAAATAAATTATAAATAGAAAATGAAAAAATAGAATATCAAGAACACAACATGCACAAAAGGTGCAATGGATTGTACAGTTGTGTGTGTTCGGGAGAATCTCCTTTTTCTTCCCATTGCAATATTTTAACTATTTGGTGAAAGGTATAGCTGTAAAATTGAGGAGTTTGACAGGGATATTTCCATCAAATTCAGCTGCCTCCTTTGAGCTGACCTGAGAGGAAAGGGGGGAGAGGAGGGGTACACCTGGGCCATTAATTACCATGGCAACGGACACTTGCCACACACACACAGGTTTATATGAACTAGGAGGACTATTTTTTCAAACCAGTTTTTTGCAACATTAGACAGACACCCCTTTCCACTTGCGCTACAAAGACATAGTAAATATCAAAAAATTCACTTTCAGCTCTACAACACAAA
The DNA here is from genome assembly GCF_008729295.1 of Plectropomus leopardus. Lineage (NCBI taxonomy): Eukaryota > Metazoa > Chordata > Actinopteri > Perciformes > Serranidae > Plectropomus > Plectropomus leopardus. Next base: position 29,607,510 of record NC_056481.1, on the reverse strand, counting down.
TCTCACTTCAAATGTTGAATACACACAACAGAACTCAAAATACTACAACCTGACATCGTGCTGTATTAAGAGGACAAAAGATAATTAGTTGCTAAACCCCACCCATGACAAAAATAGGAATTGTAAGGACAAACTCAATTTGTGAGGACCATAGCTATACAACACACAAAAGGTGTCATTTAAGGGAATAAAAGGGTCAAACATGAATAAATGGAACATGGCATAACACTCACACAGGTGAACAGATTGTGTATTACACAGCTTACACTAAAGTATTATTGAATTAAAAAATGTTTTTTGTAAGTCAACAAGTTGAATTTATTATTTTTTCAACAAAGATCCCCTCATCAAAAACCTTAAGGGAATTATTGAATAGTATTTTTGATTATCACCAAAAATAAACTGACGAATATAAATTAACGAGACTTGCACATTTTGTTCAGCATGATAATTTCACAGATGAACTCTACTTTTCTGTGTAAATGAAATTGTCAGAAGCAAAAAGCTGTAAGGCTCTAAACGAACTATATTGTGGTCACATGAATTAATCAGCACAACTACAAACACTGTAAATACACATTCAAACTCAATCGAAAATTATTATAAACATGAATCTACAAGTTGCAGCGCAATTCTGTAAAGCCGTAAAGGCGGACAAGTGAGTTTTAATGAGTCTGTGTTTTGGTTGTTTTTTTTTTTTTTTTTTAGAGTTACGCCCCGATTCCTCACGAAGTCTCTAATATTTTGTAGAGAGCGACTATCCAGAGTTGGTGATTCTGCCTTCTTGCACTGCTGGCATTCGATCAAAGTGGCCAGTTTTCCTTTTGAAATATGTCCTCCAAAATATTTCAGAACAGCTGCAACCTCCTGGGGAGACCATTGCCGTTTTTGTGCCCTCCTTGCATTGTCCAAAGTAACTACAACACAGACAAGCACATTATCAATGGTAACCCAAACTCTAGTTTAGTAAATAAACTTCCTTCTTATTAGTTAACTGCAAATGAAAGGTATAACGGAGACCCAATCCCACAGTCTCTTTTACTCATTCTGATCTCCCAAACTCATAATACTGGTAGTTGGAAAATACTATGCAAGATTAAATATAAATGGTATCTCTTCTGTTCATTGTAATGGTGCCATTTTTCACTCTTGCTGCTTAAATTTTGTCAAAAAAACCAAGAAAAAAACAGGGAAATGGCAATAAAAAGTTGGTGCTTTGCTTATTTGGCAAATTCACTACATGAATGCATTACTAAATGGAAAAAGCACTTTAAACAAATGTCCCATTATTGATCACTGAATTGTACCTTATCAGCATTTGAACATGGATAGTGAGAAAATAAAATGTTGACAGATGGTCTATATTTTGTCTTTTAAATTAATTCAGTTGTTACAAATACCTAACTCTGTTACAGGATTACAGTCTCCTTAGGAGGAAGTGTTTTGTCACTATCTGGCCCTCTGGTGAACCAGATAGTAGGGTAAAAAAGATTTTGACCGATTTTCAGAGTTAAATTCAAAGTAACATAACAGTTCTTGTATATACAACACTATTGATACAAGTTCCCCAATAAAAAAGGCTCAGAATGAATAACTGGAGGAGTTAATGACTGTTAGGTGATGGCTTACACCAAGTGGATTACATCCAGTAGGTGTGAGCTAGCACTGAGGATGACTATTTGATAAACCAATAGCTGTTTGTCAAATCACATGTTTTAGATGAGTTTCAAAAACTGGCTCATCCTAAAAAGAGATGCATTTGCTCAACTGTTATTCGTTTAAAAGGCTATATTTTTGAAGGTTCAATAAATCAGCATTTTTTCCTCAATCTTGAGAAAGTTCATATGTAAACTCAGATATTTCCCCATTTCATCACTGTGGACAAAATTACTTACTAGGCGTCAAGAGCCATAGAAACATCCCAGCAGGGCACACTTTGCAAACAATTTAAAAAAAATCTTAGTGACATCATCATGGTCAGGGTGTGATTGGGAGGGTTTGCATTTAAGAGACAGTGTTTTCTATATTAAAAGGTATAATTCAAATTACTCAACATTGCTTTAAAGGTTATTTATTTATCAGACAAGTGAACAAGACATTCGGGCAAGTGGAACATAACCTTTAGTTACCCTATGGGCAAGTGCTTTTGAAACCTTAGTGTTAACCCTTGATTTGTATTTGGTAGTGGCTTGTAAGTTGAAAATTTCCTCTTTTGCCTATTTACCTTTAGATGTGCTTTCCTCCTGAGCATCAATATCTGTGAACAGAAAATTTAAAATTGATTATGAATACATTATTACAAATAATATTTCTTAATCTACATGCAATCAGACAATCACAAAATGCTGGTATACTGAGGTAGAGAGCTAGCCTTCTGACAACCGAACAGCCATGCCATGGAGGTTCCTCAACAGGTTCCCTGGCTCTCTCCATTCCTTCAGAACCTGAAATAAAGTATACTTAGTTGGTTGTTATATACTGTACATATACACATACATACATACATACGAAAGAAGACACCTGCTATCTTTCAGCCTTTCACAGAGCTTGATGTGGCCATTACCCCCATTTCTGATGATTCCAGACTAAATTAAAGCACTGGAGACAGTGTAGCAAAATGGAAGAGAAGTGCTGAGACACCTAAAGCCTGACAGCTGATGGCTCCTGAACTCGTGTCTAACAAACCATGCTGCCAACACATTTTACTGCAGCAGCTTCCTCTGCCACCCTGGCTGATTCCCTCCCTCCAGTAATTGGTATTAATGTGGTTGAAATAACCCAAATAACATATATATAATAGTATCCTTGTCTCTTCATTGATAACATCCTAAAAGTGCAGATAATTGTATATTACTGAGAACTTTATAACTGTTTGCAATAAATAGCAGATTCCTTGATATCTGTGTAGATTGTAAATATTGTTTAATGTGATTATCTATTCAAAACGTAATATATTATCATTACAGGGCTCGAGACTAACCAAATGGTGGCATTTTATTGCCTTGCTATTGGTAGACAACCACTATCAGCTGAGACACAGGTACTCCATTTTCTCACTGTGCTGTGGATATAGCTTGGGCTATGTGAAACTAATGGATGACAAGCATCATAGAAGAAATGCATTTAGGCATCAACTACCTGGACACAACTCTTGACGAGTCTGAAAAGAGTTTGGCCTCTATGCTTAACAAGTGACTTAGTGGTGTAGACCTTTGTGTAGGTTTTGCAGTATTTACCAGATTTTTCTTTCACTTTCATTCCTCTGGTGGGCTTTTTGTTCCTCCGGTTTCCATTCTTACTCGGTGCTGCTAAAGACAAAGAAAAAAATCAAAAGGGAACAATGTGAAGATTCAGAAAAAAACAACCAATTGTCACAGGGAGCAATTAATTGTTTTGGATAGTTTTCTAATTAAGTGCCCTTAAGTTATTTAAAGATGCTCATTTATGGGGACAACCAGCTGGTGGATCCTCAAAGGCATTCATTTAAATCTTCATAAGATGGAGACATTGACTAGCATCAAAATAATTTGCCAAAAGTGGCTTGTGAGTTGAAAACCTCTCTCTTGCCTATTTACCTTTAGATGTACCTTCTCGGTCGGCATCAATATCTGTAAGCGGAATATTATAAGTTGTTATGAATACATCATTACAAATATTATTTCTTTGCCTACATGCAATCAATCATGAAATGTTGGTAGAGTGAGGTAGAGAGCTAACCCTCTGACAACAGAACAGACTTGCCTGGAGGTTCCTCAACAGGTTCCCTGGCTCTCTCCATTCCTGCAGAACCTGAAACAAAATTCATTATAGTTAGTTAAACACATATACATACAAATATATCAAAAGAGAGGAGCAGGACCAAAGACCAAGCTATGTTGACATGCCATGTCCTTTCGTCCTTGTTCCTTCCCTCTCTTCACTTCTCTCTTCTCCTCCCTACCTACTTATTAAACTAAATTTCCACCTGTGATTATGAGAGTATTTTGCAGTAGACTATTACCATGACAGTACTGTCTGTTTTGCATCTGTTTATTACAGAGAGTCTCACTGCTCTGTGTGTAATGACGAGTGACGCTCATTACTCCACAGTAAGTGACTGAACACTAAAATTACAATTGGTCAGGAATATGTCATAATATACTATATCATCAATAAGTAGTTAAATTGTTGAGGGTCTAACCTTTTGATGACAGAAGAGATGGGCCTGGAGATTCCTCAGCAGGTTTCCTGTTGCTATTCATCTCTGCAGAATCTGCTGTAAAGGGTCAATGTTGATCATGTATTTTTTTTTTTATAGATATTCTAAATTTTGTGTTAGAAAATCACTGCATACTTACCTATATCAGTCTGTGGTAATGTAGGGGGAATTTCCTCCTCCGCCTCACTCTCTTGACTTTGCTCAGCATCCGTCAACTCTAGGTCATCTGATAAAATAAATTCTATTACATTTATAAATTATGAAGTTGTAGTGCAATAAACTGCCAATCTATGTAGCGTTTTGCTACATCAATTATTTATTAGAAGCTACTATGGTTTTTAACAGAATACAGCAACTTTAAATGGCATTACCTTCGATTTCAATCTCCTCAAGAGTTTTGCCTTGAAGACTTGCAAGAGACCCTTTCTCCATAGCAAGCAGTAGTTTGGATATTTTGGCCAGCTGGGTTGTTGCCTCTGGAAGCCTGTAGTACTCTCTGTGGACGCGAATATCATGGCCGAGGAAGTCAGCAACTTGGTCCAGCTCGTGATTCTTGAGGTTAAGAATCTGTGACAAAGTTGCGACATGTTTGCGTAGCTGCGACGACCTGAGGAGTTCAGGGTTCTTGGCCCCGCATTCATTGGCATAAAGTCTTAGACTGTCCTGTCCTTTGTAAGGGGTCAAACAATGTGGTCTTGCAAAGAGGAATGGGTTTTCCTCTGGAACGCCAGTCTTTTCTCTTACTAATGAGGTGTGTTAAGGCATTTACCATGTCAGGTGATACCAAAACAGCAACCTTTCGTCCTCTTTTACCCCTGATTTCCACACGACTGAAGTGGTTACAAAGTTCTAGTTCAAATTTTGTTAGTCCAGCAGCAACATCTTCATGTAAGGCACTTGTGTCCCTCTCAAGGAAGCCTTTAAGTTGCATTTTTGCAACTTCTCCTCCACGTCTTCAGTTAAATGGTATTATGTTTGCCAGAGTTGCTTTGCATAGTTCACCATATGGTTGTGGTGATGGCTTCTTTTCTAAGTCCTTAAATGCTACTTCTGCAGTCTTCTGAAGATGTTTGTGAAGACATTGCACATCCTCTGTGAAAGGCAGAGTGGAAGGTTTATTAAAGTGCCGCTTATTCAAGGTGGTTAAGGCTGTGTGCGAGACAAGTTCTGCCCACTTTGTGGTATACAGGGTTTTGAAAGTCTGGGTTGACTTTATTAGCTCACTGTCTTCTGCTATTAGTGCTCTGCAGTGTATGATGTCACTTATCTTCTGCAGTGAGTGACCCAACTTAAGTGCAAGGCTTGGAGTTTTGTAGCAGTGCTTTTCTTCATCAAACCCAGACACTTTCTTGACAGCTTGAATAACCACATGAAAATTTGCAGGTCTTACAGCATCTTCAAGAGTATTTACTGAAAATTCTCTTCGCAGTGTCAGCTGGAGTCTTCCAATTTCTCTGAGTTTCTGTCGAATGTAGTCATATTTGGTGGGATCCTGTCCATGTTTGTTAAAAAGTGACTGGAGAGAGGCACGGCAATAATAGAAACAATGCATGTCATATTACAATAATGATAGGTGTGAAATTAGTAATTGCTCTCTATGATGATGTTGAGAGAGATGATAACAGTCTCATGCATATGTTGAAAGGGAGTTGTCCAAAGGCAAGATCACAGCATCGGCGCAACCAGGACCAGACCACAATCAGGGCGAGCGGGGGGCACAGTATCAGTACAGCCACAGCACGAGCACAACCAAAGGCAGGGTCGCAGCATCAGCACAGCTATCACCACGGTCAGGCACAGTCAAGGTTACGGCCAGGATCCAGGGAAACTAGGAAACAAGGGAGCAGGAACGCTCCCGAGAGGCAACAGGATTAGCGTAGTGCAATTCAAGAGACCCAGGCTCTGTAATCGCGAGCCCCAGGTAGTGAGAGTACCACATGGCTATCACAGAGCTAAGCTAAGCTTGCAAATGGCAATGCAGTTAACAGACATGCATGAGTTCCGATGGCGGCATTGAGAGAAGGAAAAGGAGCTCAGTGTATCAGAGGCAGTCCCCCAGCAGGTTAAACCTATGTCAGCCTACTCAGACATAGTGGCCAAAGACAACACCTTAACTCTTCCAATCCCTGAATTGGCTTCAACTGGTTTCGAAGAGCATTTTCGAACATGTCGCCACAGATCTCTTTGGAGATACAGACCCTGGCAGTACATGCAGTGCAATAGTCTTTGGCTTTCTTGGCCTTCTTAGCTGTGCGTCTAAGTTTTAGCACTCCAGCTCCACTTGTTAAAACCTCTGTGTTATGTTTGTGGTTTCCCTTGTTGCGTAGCTTGATGAGCATTTTCATGCGTTCTTTGGACTTCTTTGGTAAACTTAAAACTTGAGCAATTTCCAAATTTGTCTTCTCATGAGTTTTTAAGTGACGTGTAAATTTTGACTGTGGTTTTCCACAAATGTAGCAGTACGTTTTATTTCTTAAAGACGATGTGTCTAAAAACTGTTCACACTTAGCTTCAGCGCTATCCGTAACAGATGTGTCTTCAGCATCAGCATCACTATTCCCAACTTCAGCCTGAACTCCTGATACTTCAAGATGATTTGTGCTGACTGCATCTTCGAGTAATGATTCTGCAGCTTCAGAAAATGATTCTCTCGCTTCTTCAACGAGGCTTTCTCGGTAGTGTCTTCTCTTTTTTGAAGCAGACTCACTGCAGGACACCTCAAAATTCTGTACTTCCAAATGTTCAAGGGTCACAGATTTTGAAAGCTGTTGTCTGTCTTCCCATGAGCTGTCTGAATTACTGTTGGAATCTGGAACATATTCCTCTTCTGATGATGGCACTTCACTTGAACTTTGTTCTTCAGAAGCCTGATATTTAAAGAAAAAAAAAAAAATTACTATTTTGTGAACTTGGAAGGCCGAGAATAATTCTACTAATACACTTACTATTGGCAGAGGTTCAGGGATGTTCTTCAGGTTTTTGACATAACAGGTTTTGTGCCAGGACTGGTAACAAACTAGACATCGAAATTTAGGAATAAAGGTATTGTAGGTCCTTAACAATGATCATTTACATGCAGCCTAGCAAGGATGGTCATTAATAGACTATTTTTGTGTCTCTCTGTTGTGAAAATAAGGTTTTTAAGTCTGTCAAACAAGGTTTGTCACGTATTTGTGTTGCTGTGGTCACGTGCTTGGCAAAGTGTTTGAGTGGTGATGGATAAATTATGTGGATGCAGCTGCAAATGACTTCATTCTATAACATATTGCAGGGTTAAGACATGGAACAATTTTTGAACCTGTGATCTCAACTTTGAAATGTGCAGCATATAGACAATTGTTAAGACATTCCATAATTTTACAACCAATATATTTGATTAAATTGGCTACAAGAGCACAAAAAAGTTTTTCACAAGAGCTTAAAATTTTTCACAGATCTAGCCTCTTGATGCAAACCTGACTGATGCATTTAGAGGCTGAAAAGATATATACATTATTGGAAAACAAAAAATTAAGTCAGTTTTTTAATATATTGTCACACTTTATTTCAGAGGCAGTTGTTAACACACTAGGAAAGTGGTGCCCTCTGTAAATATATGCAAAAAAGTGCTTTGCATCTATAAAGCTGTTTTTTTCTATAGTGTCTTTGGGGGTTTTAAAAAATAAACCTTGAGGTTGTATGTCATGGCAAACATGTGTATCCAGACACATATGCAGCCATGACAGTATAAAATGCTTACAACATGGATGTTGCTGTGAAACTCCAACAAATTCTAAAACATGGATGTTGCAATATCTTAAACCCTGTTGGACAGAAGATACAATTACACCGTGTCAAGATGGCCACCCAAGATCAGTGTCACAGAGTATTAAACAAAATGTTACCAAAATATAGTCAGTTTACCAATTTTAAGAAATCCCTCAAGGTGTTCCTGGGATATATTGTTAAAAAGATTGGGACTGAACCCCCAAAATAAATTACTCACCTTTACATCGCTCACCCATCCATTTCAAAGGTGCAAAGGGTCCTCTACATGAGGCACATTTTTCAAGGCTTGATATAACTGAGGACACCAAGTCATGTTTACAGTTCTGTTGAGCAAAAAAGTGCAATTACAAAAATACATTTGAATACCAACTGACAACAGCAATTCAAAAATAATACTTTTTTCCCCTTTATTTAGCAGGTGTAAAATATAGAAAGCAAATGCATTTTATGTGTTTGGCTACTATTTGAAAACAGGTAAAAGGAAAAAGACACCATGAAAACTATTGTATTATTGCCTCAATCTAGAAAAAAAAATAAAACTTTTTTTTTCAGAGGTTAATTTCAGTGTTCAAAAACATCAGAACTGTTTTTAAATTTCCTTGTTATTGGTGTTGTGCAATGTAAAACACAAAAAGATAAATAAAATAAAATATACTTTCTGGGAAAAAACTGTAACCAAATATACTTCAACATGTTCATATTCCACAATGCACAGTATGATAAAACCACTTAGAAAAGGGATGTACTGTAACATGGACAGTGAAATGCCAGTTTCCAGAAGAGTAAAACATTCATAAGATCCTTTACAAATTGTTCACATACAGTGAGTATTGGAAAGAAACATGGACATGTGCTGGCAGTCAAACTCAGATACAATTTTGTTGGACAAAAAGAAAAAATATTAAATGCAAAACAAAATTTTCACACCAAGACTGCTTGTAAACATGTTGTGATGGATCAACACAGTCATATAAAGAGGAAATGACAGAAGATACAATATTTCAAGTTAATAACTGAAAATGAATCTTAGCATCAGACCTTAAAAGACTTCACTGGGTTTACACAGTCCACCTAATGTCTGTACCTGACCAGCTGAGTATTATACAGGACCTGTGTATCTACAGACTACTGAATGCCATCCATGAGTTTCTGCCTCGGAAAATAAAACTCAAAGTCCTCCTAATGTCTGTATCTGACCAGCTGAGTGTTACACAGGACCTGTGTATCTACACATGTCTGAATGTGAGTTCATGCTTCTAAATACAAAAGTCCAAGGAAATTTAATTACCTGTTCAATGCTGTCACTCAGGGAATTGCACGTGGCCACGTCAGCAGGTCGAACATGCATCTCCTGAGAAATCTGGTGGACAAAAGACAATCACTAAATATCACTTTTTTTACTGCAAGGCTGTATTTGTAGATGCTGTGACTCAACAATTGTACATAGATGTACAAAGGGAATGAAAGACCCACAGGGACACTGCTACTGTGTGACACTGGCATGCATGAGGACTTCATAGAAAGCTGACAGAAAGAATAATTTCCTATAGCCAGTATTTAAGCTAGGGAGGTCAGTTTGTATGCATATTTTGCAAGGGGTTTATTTTATAAGTATTACCGATATTTACCTGTTTTGTTGAATCATCTTTTACACACTTGACCCCATCTGAAGACTGCTGCGTCATCTGTGAAGTCTCCTGTAGAAATAATGCAATAATTTCCTATAGCCAGTATTTAAGCTAGGGAGGTCATGTACTTTTTCTAGTGGAATCCCAAAACACAAGTTTGATTTAATCTCACCTGGGAAAAAATGTGTTCTCTCTCTTCAGTTCCCTGACATACACATTTGCTATGTGACAAACTATATTAAAACTATTTACCATCACAGTGCATGATACAGTTTGATATTGCCTTCAAAACAGTGTTCAAACACAGCAGAATGAGACATTCTGTGCCAGTTTCGATTTATGTGAAATTAAATTTCATTTTGAAATACCTTGCATCTCCATGGCCAATTAGAATCCCCATAGTTGTATGTGATCTCTTCCCCTGGACTGATGTCCTTGATCGCAAACAAGCATAGATGGGGCCTTCCATCCACTCTAATCACTTTCATCTTGCTGTTTGGGTTGATGTGATCGTCATTGACTAGTCTTCCCAGAGAGCCATCCTCTATGGCAGCATCAACACTGAAATGTCAAGAGTAAAATTGCAATTATACTCATTATGCACATGCAGTGTTACCATGTTTCAAGAATATTTATCTAAGAATTTAAAACAAAAATTAAACAAAATCACAATAATTCTGTATCACCATATATCACAATTATGACTACTTTTAGTAACAGTTAATTAGCAGACTTTGCATCTCTGGGTATATATACAAATTTAGAAAATATACCTTAAATTAGTTCCATACAATAACAGTTGTCCATTATAATGGAAATCAAACATGAAAACCTTCAGTGCATCATGATACACTTTGGATCTGTGCTCCTTTTCCGTTTTGGTCAGGATTTCCCCTCTGTATTCCACAAGGAAGTCTCCTTTTTGAAAGGAGCAGCAGCTGAACACACCTCGACCTAAAAGACCACAGGATGAGTCAGGAGAAATGATAAAGTTAGAACTATAATTTTACAGTGTGTCCGCTCTTCTCTGTCAGTCTCTACATGCACCTACTCCCGTCCCTTACAAGGGCAATCAGCTTATTTGTTTCAGCTGGGCAGGGTGCCTGGCCTGCCTGCCTGTTGGGTTATTGTGGGTCTTGTAGTCTTTTACTGGATGCCATGATGGTTTGTAGTCTTTGCTGCAACCATCAGGATGTATCTCCCCTCAATTACTCCCATGACATCACAAAACATGAATAGATTAAGTAAATGTTAGATATTAATCCATGTTTTGAAATTAACACTACAATGGAAAAATGTTGCTCTGGGCCGTCAAAAGTCGAGGGCTGGCCCTACATTTGAGACTAATAGCTATGAGAAGCTGAGGAAGAGAGGTGAGTGGGAAGCTCTAGCCAAAGGGGAGAAAAGTGAAAGTGGACAATATTATCCTATTAAATTTTGCTATGTGAATATTTTGAGCAACTACTTGTCTCCATTTGGATCAATAAAATATTTTTTCTATGTTCTTAAAGTACAGTACAAAAACAGTTATACATGAAAAAATACTTGGCAACTCACCTTTGGATGAATCAATGAATTTAATATCAAACCCATCCTTGTCTTTCCCCAAAAAGGAAAAATAGCAAGCCTCCTGCTTGGGATTTCTTTTTGCTTTTTGCCGCCATCACCTGCAAAAACCAGATATTAAAGATTATATGATTTTAATTATATGACAGATTTTGTTAAATGCTTCAGTGTAGGTATTACAGTTTGTGAGATGACATTCTATTTTAAATAGGGACAGAAAGCAGAGGTGGAAGTTACATTATTTTATACAAGTAAGTCATGAGGGTAAATCAATAATATGTGGATAGGATGAGAAAAATAATCAGTTAATTATTAGCCTGTAGTCATTTACTAAATGGCAATAGTCTACTGATGTCATTGCCCAACCCAGTTGTACACAGAATGCCCGACCAAAGGGCCCATGTTTTTAAATACATTAATAAAAGATGGATACAATAATTAATCAAATTAATTAGTTGGTTATTAGTTAATTATTTATAACAGTAATGTAAAATAATTGTTTTACAACATTTATCTTTTGGGTCGATTTTCTCTTCAGTTTCCTTTGCTATGTTACACTCATTAAGATGCTGTTGCTGAGACTTCAATAATCTGTGACATTACATTTGATTAAGAAATGTAATGTATTACAGTCAGCAATATGTTTGTTACCTTTGCATCGTACACCTAGCCGGAAACGAACGGAACGAAACTGCGAAATCTCCGAGTTGTGGGTTATACAGTACTACTACATTAAAATCACTCAACATATCAAGAACTGTTTGCTAGTGAAAAGTTTGTAAGGAAAAGGTGGTAGATAACACCCATTTAAAAACCCAAGACTGCCCAACCAGATAGACGAAGCGACGTGTGCACAGGCTATGCTAGCATCTTGCTAACTGCTAACCTTAAACTTGTCCTCTCCCTGCTAGTAATTTGTAAATAATTACGTTTTAATCCAGCCACAAAAGTAAACTTCGGTAAACCTGCTTCAACAGTCAAAGTACAGCTATATAATTAGGGTTTTGCATGAGTCTTACCTCTTTCTTCTTTTTTCATGGGCAGACGTGCCAGCCGATGTACCGTCATTAACACTGCAGCATGCTACGCAACGCGCGCGTACCCGGCACGTACACAGCAAGCACTCTAGGAGGACCGTACCAAGTTGTTTGAAGAGGAGGGGTGATCAGAAATGCAGAAGTGGTCCTTTTCCAGAGGAGAACAAAGTTGGATTTATTGAAAAAACCACCACCATCTACCTATCTCTCTCTCTCTCTCTCTCTCTCTCTCTCTATAGATATGTATCTATATATATATATATATATATATATATATATATATATATATATATATATATAAGATAAGATAAGATAAGATAAGATAATCCTTTATTAGTCCCACAGTGGGGAAATTTCCAACATTGCAGCAGCAAAGGGATAGCAAAATAGAAAGATAACTGTGCGAAATAAACTATATTAATAAATAAGTACAAAACAAGGAATGTGCAGGTTAAAGATGAAGGAAAAAAAGCACAGAGGACGACATAAACAAACAATATATACAGTATTTACAATGCCGAGAAACTCAACAGTTAAAGAATGTTTACAGTTGCATGAGTGAAAGTGAAATTGCACTTGTGGTATTAAGCTGTACAAGTGGAGTCAGTTATTGTTGTGTGTGGTCTACTGGGAGCAGTGCTGGTTGTACAGTCTGACTGCAGCAGGGAGGAAGGACCTGCTGTAACGCTCCTTCACACACTTGGGGTGAAGCAGTCTGTCACTGAAGGAGCTTTCCAGTGCAGTCAGGGTGTCATGCATGGGGTGGGAGTCGTTCTCCAGCATGGATGACAGCTTAGCCATCATCCTCCTTTCTCCCACCACCTGCACTGAGTCTAAGGGGCACCCCAGGACAGAGCTGGCCTTCTTGATAAGTTTGTCAAGTCTCTTCCTCTCAGCAGTTGTGATGCTGCTGCTCCAGCAGACCACTCCATAGTAAATGGCTGATGCCACTACAGAGTCAAAGAAGGTCCTCAGGAGTGCTCCCTGCACTCCAAAGGACCTGAGTCTCCTCAGCAGGTATAGTCTGCTCTGACCCTTTTTGTAAAGTGACGTTGTGTTGATTGATCAGTCCAGTTTATTGTTCAGGTGAACACCCAGGTACTTGTAAGAGTCCACTATCTCAATGTCCATTCCCTGGATGTTCACCGGTGTCAGAGGGGAGCGTCTGCACCTGCGGAAATCCACCACCAACTCTTTGGTTTTCCCCACATTGATGTGGAGGCGGTTCCGCTGGCACCGGTCCACAAAGTCCTGAGTCAGTTCTCTGTACTCTCTGTCGTCCTCATCTATGATGAGACCGACAATTGCAGAGTCATCAGAGAACTTTTGCAGGTGGCAGTTGGTGGAGTTGTACATGAAGTCTGCAGTGTAGAGGGTGAAGAGGAAAGGAGCCAAGACGGTTCCCTGCGGGGCCCCCGTGCTGCAGACGACCATGTCAGAAACACAGTCCTTGGCCCTCACGTACTGTGGTCGGTCCGTGAGGTAGTCCAAGATCCAGGATGAAAGGTGGGAGTCCACGCCTGAGTCCTCCAGCTTGTCCCTCAGAAGCTCAGGCTGAATGGTATTGAATATATGGTATATATTGCTAGTTGTGTTATAGGTTGTAAAGACATTGTTGTATCCCATCTGGCTGTGTCCTTAATGCATTGATATGGTCACTTGTGGGAATTGGCAAGGTTTGCTTGCATGGAGACATATGGCACCAAAACCAGCGTTTCTGTTTTATCCTCTGCATGTATCTATAGCACAACATATTTAGTACCTTAAGAGTGGAGGCACTAGAACCGGCACTGCGCTGATCTGTGAGCTATGTCACTCTTTAGTCTCATACATCAAAAGTTTGTACACGCTTAACTTCTTTTTCTGTTGAACTTATTTGAACATGAACTGCTATCATACTCCAGGGAGTATATGAGGACAGCTAAATGAGTACGAATGACATACTCCAGGGAGTATGTTAGCCTCAAAAGCTAGGAAGTCTCAAAAGGCTTATCAGTCTATTATAATTTTTTTGGGGAAGTCAGTAACAAGCATGTCCCACACGTGATTGTTATTGGCTGTTACCACATACATGCTACTTAATTGAAAACACAAAACAAACAAAAAACAAAAACAAAAAAACAGCACTGACACTACAATAGCAGTGAAATAGCAAATATAGCTAAGTAAATGGTCAGCTGTTGAAATTTCATCATGTAGAAGATCGAAATCTAAGACATGAAATTCCATTAAGAGCATCAGGTAGTGGACCCAGAGGTAGAGCTAAGGGGTGGCTTCAGCCCTGATTTTTTTTTCTTAAATCCTTATATCTTGTAGGTTTTGAAAACGATCTAATTTTTTTGTTGTTTTTCCATAATCTTTCTTTCTTTTTTTTTTTATTAGGAAAAGATACAAAAACAATTGTGTATGCTATCAACTATCTTTCTTAAGAAGAAAGTCAGACTCAGCAGGTCAGATTATTTAAAAAATCAGCCAAGAAATTGCAATAGGTGAATATCTACTCTATAGGCTTGCCATAGATAGAACAGACATGCACTAGGATGTTTGGGAAAATACATATACTGAACAATGGCATCAGCTAGCAGAGGAGAAGTTGTATGGTCTGAAAGATAATCACCGTACTTCTCCAGATATAACAACATTTCAAACAGAAGCCTTAAATAACACAGAAACAACAGTTTTCCTTCATTTTTCTGTTCATATGAAAGTAAGGGGCTTTATGAGCACCACACTGCAGCGCCAAGTCAAGTGAGAACTATAATTCAAAGCAGTCAAGGTCTGAGCTCCAGTGGAACTTCATAGTGTGAACAGAGGCCACATCCCAAGTCCTTTAAATTGCATCCATGCTTCTCCCACTTGCGCATTTTCCTTGCTACTCAGCCCTGTCCACCAGGGATGCATGGATAGTTTCCTCTGAAGTGTGACATGAAGCAACGCCCGTTTCTGATGACGGTAGTAGTTGATCAGCTGATCAGGGCCACTGCTTGTCATTTGGGTGACCTAAGCATAATGTATTGCTCACACAAGTCAGGAAAAAGGTCCTAAAACTTAACAAACTCCGCATATATGTTCCACTATAGCACAACTATAGATCAGACATTTTTCAGCAGCCGCTCTGCTGAGAAATTCATATGTCTGATATGGCCCTAACTCAGAGTTAATGCATTACTCATGATTGTGACTGATGATGATCTTACTGGGTTGTTTTGGTGTGCTCTCTAGTACTGGTGCCATACACACAGTGCGAAATGTCCACGCCAGTTGCAGCAGCACTGCAACTGATAACAGCTGGATCAGCTGTCAGTCGACTTTAACAGCTGGAGAGACTTTTGACAGAGTTGATGTCACATGTACACTGTGCAGACAGCCTGATAACACAGATAAAGTTCGGCCTGTTAGTTGCAGGGCAGCAGAGTTTCTCTGTTTAAGAACACATGACAGATAAGAACACTCTGTGACATTGAATGGGACACAGTACAGTATGAATACAGAGTGCAGGTTGTTGTTCATGTGTTCTTATCTTATTAAGGCTGTTCATTATTTCCATCTGTAGGCTATTAATTTATTTTTAGATAGTAAATTCCTTATTATACAAGAGTTAGTTCCAACCAAACAATTTGACTGGTCGAGAGGCATTCCATGAGTGTTGATATAGGAGTACAACATCACTGGGACTGTTAACTTTTAACTATCCATGTATCACTCCGCTTCATGGCCATCCAAAATCCGTTAATTAGTGTAAGAGTGAAAGTGGGATATGTTTTATAAGTGGGATATAATTTTCAAGTGTGTCTTGAGCTGACTGTACATGCATTGGAGTTACTAAAAGTTATGAGGAAGCCCTGGAGGGGGCAGCTGTGATGGACGGGTTTTGTTAAACCACCGTTCACAAGGAGTAAACCAGCTGTTACAGATGTTACAAGGATGTGCAGTGAGAGAGGGACACACTTGTCTGACACTATCCACAGCCTGAGAGACACCGACACACACACATGCTGTCTGATACAGGACTCAAGGTGATGGAGATCACGGCAGTGAGTGGACATGCGCTGATTTCACTAAAAAGAGATAAATGTTCATGATCCTCAGCAGCTGCTCTGTGCATAACATGAAGACCAAGCTCACACAGATTAGCAAGCAGCATGCAGGAAAATGTTAATGCGTTGCTAGGCACCAGCTGTCACATCCAGCGACTGCAGAACTACTTTTTGTTGGTGGAGCCAGAAAAATCATTAAATAAACAAACAAATCAAATTAGCCTTAAAAGTTGTGACAACTGTGACAGTTTTGGAAAACGTCGTTCTGTGTTAATATCAATGTTACACAGCATTAAAGAAAAAAAACATGAATTAAAAAGACATTCTGAGAATTAACAGGACCTTCCGGTAGTCAGCCAATCAGATGCTCAGAATTATACACAGTGTGTGAATATTCATGAGGTCCTGCTATACCACAACCTATCTACGGGGGGCACTTGGGTGATACACAGATTATACACAATTTCTGTTTTTTATGTATTAACAGGACATCTCGAGATTTTTTGTATTTGGGCTCTACACACCAATAGAAACACTTCTACGCTTTTAGATTTCTTTCAAAATTAGCAGGACACCGACCCTGTCCTTCTAATTTTAAATGTCCTGCTAGTGTCGGCGTGTATTCATATGAAATGTCCCTATAATTCACATATACCAACAAACACACACACACACACACACACACACACACACACACGCACACACACAGAGCCATCCTGGTATGTGCGTAACTTTTCCAATACACAGATGCCAGTTAGTGATGCCTGGTCTACTTGTAATTACTAGTAATTAATGGCAGCATTGGCCCTTGTAGCCCCCCCAGGTGTAGTGGGCCCTCATTTGGCCCTCGTGGCCAATTTAAGTTGCCAGTTAGTTATTAATGGTCCACGAGGGCACACAAGTGTGTCTCTCTGCCTGTATCTCTGTCTCACTGTCTCATCTCACTGTCTATCTCTATCTCTGTCTATCACAGTGTGTATCTCTCCCTGTTTGTCTTTCTCTCTCTCTGTCTGTCTCTGTCTGTCCCTCTCTCTCTGCATCTCTTTGTCTGTCTGTCTCTCTGTGTCTTTTTGTCTGTCTCCTTCTTTGTCTGTCTTTGTGTGTCTCTCTGTCTGTATGTCTCTCTTTCTCTCTATGTCTGTCTCTGTCTTTCTATCTGTCTGTCTCTCTACCTTTCTCTCTCTTTCTGTCTGTCTTTTTGTCTGTCTGTCTTTCAATCTGTCTGTCTTTCTACCTTTCTCTCTCTTCATCTCTTTGTCTTTCTGTCTCTCTGTCTCTCTTACTCTCTGAGTCTGTCTCTCTTTCTGTCAGTCTGCCTGTCTCTGTCTTTCTCACTGTCTGTTTCTCTTTCTATGTCTTTCTATCTGTCTGTCTGTCTGTCTGTCTTTCTACCTTTCTCTCTCTCTTTGTCTCTTTGGCTGTCTTTTTGTCTCTCTCTGTCTATCTGTCTCTCTTACTCTCTGTGTCTGTCCCTCTCTGTCTTTCTGCTTGTCTCTTTTTTTTCTCTCTGTCTGTCTTTGTTTCTCTCTCTTTCACTCTCTCTGTGGCTTTCTGTTTGTCCTTCTCTTTGTGTCTCTGTGTCTTTCTGAAGTAGTTCTACAACAGCTATTATTACTACTACTAGTGTTACTACTACCATTACTGCTAACACCGGTAGTTTTGTACTCCGTCTTATACTATTCTTATACTTCTCTTATACTTCTTATACTATTACCACACTATTATTGCTACTGTAAATACAGCTTTTTCTACTACTGCCATTACTGCTTCTTATACTATTACTGCCCCTTGTAGTGACAGGTGTACTGTTATTTCCTTTACTTCCTATTAATATTACTAATAATACTTCTCTTGTACATTTTTTTTTGCTAAACTGCTACTTCTGCATACTTTGAGCTACAGAAACCATCTAAATGTCAAAATGTTGTGCTGTTCAAAGACAGTTATGCCTCTCATTTTAATTTTTACATTTTATGCCTCAAAATATTTTTTAAAAATTATTAAACCTTTTCAGTTAACATCAACTTATTCCTTTGACACTCTTCCAGTTCAACTCATAGCTTCTTCAGTTAAAAGCAATTCAGCCTTCATTTTTGCCAGTTGTTCAGATATTTCCATCAATTTTTTGTATATTTCATCATTTTCAGCTATATATTTCTGCATTTTGAGCTATACATTTCTACAATTTCAGCTATGTATTTCTGCTCTTTCAGCTATATATATTTCAGCATTTTCAGCAATATATTTCTACATTTTCAGCAATACTTTTCTGCATTTTTCAGCTGTGGTTTAAGCCAATTACAGCTCAAAGCATCCACACGCATGTTCCGCAGTAAATGCATTATCTAGTTCATTATATATTCTAGTTCAATATATATGTGTATATATGTCTGGGAAATCTATGAAATCGGTATATAAATAACAAACTTTGTGGTGGCTCAAATCAGTGTTGAGTGCAAATACTTGTATACTAAAGGGCTGGATTGCTTAGAACGAATGTGTGATATATAGCACCCAGTTGAATGAGATGCTCACAGTTAGTGTACGCTTGATAAGATCCAACCATATTTTGGAAAGATCAGTGTGACTGTGAATTTTTTGGGAATTATAAGCCCATTGGAGGTGTAAGCATATATGTCCAAGTGAGTCAGCTCAAATATGGAGAAATAAACGGGGAAATTAAAACCGTTACTTTAACCTCTTTCAGGTCCTGCTGCATTAATGATAGACAAATGGTTTCTTGTACTGTGACCTTTCTTCTCTCCATCTGACCCCCAAAGAGACAATGACTAACCTTGCTTCTCCCAAGAACACTCTTTCTCCAACAGCAGTATCTTTCAATTATTGGTTGCGTCCAAGTGGAGAAAAGAGGCGTGCACCAAATACCCATGATGAGTTTTCCCAATCCTCAGCCATGACCAACACGGAACCAAGCACATAGCAACTGGGATCTAGAAGTGTTTGTGTACAGGCCATGGCAGCCAGATGGACGGAAGGGGGTTGCAGAGGAGCTGCCTGACCCACAAAAGACTGGAAGCCACAGCAATGCAACAGATATTGGCCATGTATACTCCAATTCTGCAGGAAGTAGAGGCAGTTGAATTAGGGGAATTTACCACAATGATGGATAGGCTGAAGCAGCACTTATGAGGCAGTGCATACCACTTTTCCCTTGAGGATCTGCTTGTCTGAAATCCACAACACCAAGCAGAAGGAGGGTGAGTCAGTTGCTGATTATCGTACATGCATGGAAAATGTATTCCAGATCACTTTGGCATTGACACAGAAAATGAAGCTTACAGTGACCTGTTAAAGACTGCCCTGGTGAATAATCTCCATCCAGACCTCAGAAACTGTGTCATGGTTACCTGTGTTGGCTGGGAAACTCAACCCATTGTAACTGTCTTGACACATGTCCTGCATGCTGAGAGGAATAAGGTAGATTCATGTTTTATCAACAGGGGGGCCCACAACATTAAGGAAAACACTGGGAGAACAACAAAGGGAACAGGAGATGGGTTTCACGTCCGGTGCCTCAAGAGCAGTACAGCAGCACTGATGGCCACAAGCTGAGGTGCTACAGATGTGAAGTCTTTGGACATATGGCATGTGATTGTGCTACTCCTTGGATTGATGAACATGAGGGACAAGATCAAGAGGATTGTTGGTGATGCAGACATAGGAGACAGATCAGAGCATTGAGCAGCACACAGACAGAAACACTGACCCAGGACTTCCACCGTGCTTTGGCATCTGGCAAAAATAGGAGCCTTGCGTATCTGATCCACAAGCTTCCGGACTGACGGAGCTGAGACGGAATCAATCTGCATCGCAGCAAAGCCAGTGGAAGTTAATACATAGACTAGAGCGTAATCTATTTGCTCCATCTACCGTGACAGTTCGAAACCAGACCACACATGGATCTGGTGGAAATTAGGAGTTACAGACAAATGATGACATTGACAAACCAGTTGTTGCATACCAACAATTTGTTAAGTTAACACTAGATTCCAAGACACCCCCTATAGTAAACCGTAAGGTACAGGGCGTTAATTTGACATTCATTATAGAATCAGGAGCAGAGGTTTTAGCCCAAATGTCAGAGGCTCCTGAATGTTTGCAATGTGTGTCACATGTCTCACCAAGAACGAGAGATTACACAAATGACCATGTAAAAGACAGTATCCACTCAGCCCAGAGGCCATTCAAGGCATTGCTCCTGACATTAAGTCACTCATAGATCAAAATGCCACTGTGGAATGCTCTAATTCACCCTCCATCTTGCTTGAAAGGAACTCAAAGGGGGGCTGGGGACCAGTTTAAGTCCTAAGGGAGTACAATACCCAATCCCCCCAGTGTCATCCAGCTTTCTATGTTCTATGTCAGTCTTTTCTGAGTTTGTATCTGTCCTTTTTTTATCTTGGTTTTTAGTATATAATAGTTATAATTTTATCATAGGGTCAGAGTCAGCCTAGCTATGGTGTTGAAAAGAAATCTGGGATTGTTTTTATTTTCCTCAATTAATGATGAATAATAGTTTGCTCTGGCATGGAGGAGGGCCTTTCTATACATTTTATGATTGTCCTGCCAGAATAAACAGGACTCTTTCAAGTTGGTTGAATGCCAATTTCTTTCAAATTTTTTTTTTCTTTCAAAAAATTTCGCGGTTTGTTTCAATTTGCGGATCTGGGGGTTAAACCATGGAGCTAATTTTTTTTGTTTCATTATTTTCTTCTTGAAAGGTGCAACGTAGTCGAGACCTGATGGCAGTGAGCCAGTAGCACTATCAATGAGACAATCAATTTGAAAATGATTTAAATTAGTAAAAGCATTCTCAGTCAAATTGAGACATGGTTAAAGGTAGAAGGAATCAATTAAATTTAGCTACTGCACCATCAGACAGACATCTCGTATAGTAACTCCTATCTATGATGATGCAGAGGACCACATCGCACTCCTGACACTTCCAGAGAGAGGCCTGATTCTTCTGCCTGCTCTGCCTGCAGTTTACATCCATATGAGGCCCTGCTGCTTGTTTCAGTTTGCGGATCTGGAGGTTAAACCAAGAGCTAGTTTTCGTTGTTTCAGTATTTTCTTCTTGAAGGGTGCAACAGTGTCGAGAGCTGATCGCAGTGAGCCAGTAGCATTATCAACGAGATAGTCAATTTAAGTTAGTAGGAGTATTCTCAGTGGCTGTAAGACATGGTAATGATGTCAATGCAGAAGGAATCGGTTTCTTAAATTTAGCCACTGCTGAATCAGATAAACATCTAGAATAGTAACTCTTACTGAGAGGCTTGTAGTCGAGTAATAAAAAATTGAAAGCTATTAAATAATGGTCTGACAAAGCAAGAATCTCAGGAAAGACTAATAAATCTTCAATATCGATGCCGTATGCAAGGACTAGATCGAGGGTGTGATTGTAGTGGTGTGTGGTTTTATGTACACACTGACTGAAGCCAATTGAATCCAAAAGCGTGGAGAAAGCAAAACTAAGGCTATCACTATTAATATCCATGTGAATGTTAAAATCCCCTACGATAATAATTTTGTCTGATTTAAGCACTAAACTTGATATAAGCTCAGATAATTCAGATAGAAATTCAGAGTATGGGCCGGGGGCGCGGTACACTTTAACAAATACAATTGGCTGTAGTTTTCCAGGATGAGTGAGAAAGACTAAGTAAAAAGGCTTTCAAATGAACTATAGTTTAGCTTAGCCTTAGTGTGAATTGCTCAGCTTGAATCAAAAACAGTAGTGACTCCCTCTCCTCGGTCAGTGTCCCGGGCAATGTGACTATTTATATGACCAGGAGGAGTGGATTCATTCAGGCTAACATACTCATCAGGATAAAGTCAGTGAGGCATAATAAATCAGTATGGTTATCCAATAT
This sequence comes from Plectropomus leopardus, assembly GCF_008729295.1. Taxonomy (NCBI): domain Eukaryota; kingdom Metazoa; phylum Chordata; class Actinopteri; order Perciformes; family Serranidae; genus Plectropomus; species Plectropomus leopardus. The sequence continues at coordinate 29,585,382 of NC_056481.1, read as the reverse complement.
TAAATCAGTCACTATATGAGCCTTGGTTGATAAGGATCTAACGTTCAAGAGTCCGCATTTAATTCTCCTGTTATGATGCTGTTTGACAGGAGATTAGTTAATTTTTACGAGATTTTCTTGTACAACTCCCCTTTTGTTTATTAGCTTTAAACAAATGAAGTGGTCGGGGGACAGACACCGTTTTTATAACATTTACATTATGGGTGTGTGACTGTGCTGGAGGAAGCTCAGAGAAGCGTGTAAGACTGCGACTCTGCACCCTGGTCCCAGCTCTGGGATGTCATGGCTTTGGGCCTCTAATAAACTCAGCCACATTCCTAGAGAGGAGAGCAGCTCCATCCAAAGTGGGATGGATGCTTTACCTCCGGATAAGACCAGGTTTCCCCCAAAAGGAGTGCCAATTATTGACAAAGCCCACATCATTTGCTGGACACCACCACGACAACCAGCAATGAGCAATGACGTGCAGCTAAACATGTCATCACTGGTCACATTGCGGAGGGATCCAGAGAAGATTACGGTGTCCGACATCGTCTTTGCGTATTCACACACTGACTCTATGTTAATTTTAGTGAACTCCGTTTGGCCTAACCAGGTGTCATTGCCGCCGACGTGAATGATAGTCTTATCGTATTTATGTTTAGTCTTAGCCAGCAGCTTCAAATTTGAGTCGACGTCACCCGCTCTGACCCCAGGGATACATTTGACTATGGCCGCTGGTGTCACTAACTTCACGTTTCGCAAAATAGAGCTACCAATGACCAGGGTTGTGTCCTCGGCCGGTGTGTCGCTGTGCGGGGAGTACTTATTTGAAACGTGAAGGGGGTTGGGAGGTGTACCGTGGGCTTCGGCTTACTATGCTTCGCTCGGACAGTCACCCAGCCTCCCGGCTGCACAGGGGTTGCCAGGGGACGGCTAGCAGAGGCTATGCTATGTCGGTCCGCACCGGCTATAGGGGGGCTTGCTAACTATCGCAGCTAAAGAGGGATTATCCACGGTGCAGAGCCGCGCTTCCAGATCGCTAAGCCTCGCCTCTGGCGCAGCAAATAAAATACATTAGTTACAGGTACCACTATCACTAAAGGAGGCAGAGGAGTAACTAAACATCTGACACACTGAGCAGGAGAAAGCAGAAGAGGGAGAGGAGCAGGGAGAAGACATCGCTAACCAGAGCTAATGCTAAAGAAGCTAACAGTGAGTGAGCGGCTGTGTGAATAAGCAGGAAAACCGCTTAGAGGAGAAGACAGCTGTGAGTGATTAAGTAAAACTTCTGTGAGTTTTCAGTTACAGACAAATAAAAAGCAGTCGAAGTCAGGAACAAGTTAAAAGATTAGCTGAGAATCGCTCGTAGGAGCAGCTCAGAGATGCTACCGGAGTCACAAAGATGCACCGGAAGTGAGGTAACACGCTTACCCGCAGTACGTCAGCACGTCATAGAAAGCATCCTGACTGGAAACATCACAAACTGGCTAGTTCGTGCACAGCCCAGGACAGGAATGCTCTACAGCGGGTGATTAAAAAAGCCTAGAACATCACTGGTTCCCATCTACAGAGCATCAGTAACCGTGGTGAAGTGAGATGTCTACACAGAGCCCAAAGTATATTAAAAGCCCGTAATTTCCAAGGGCTGTGAGAGTTCTCAACTCCTCCTTGACACCAAAATGATAAGATAGCAAGATTTAGTAAGACCTTTAATTTAATTTCTTCTTAAACCAGGTTTAAGAAAAATGACAATAAATCTACCTTGTATCTTAATCATTTTAGTTATTTTCCTTGCCCGCACTGATGCAAAAATACATTTGCCAGTGATCATTCTAAACTAAATACTACTCCAGTGATGAAATCCGGGTCACAACCATTTTAAGTTCAAAATATAGTTACTTAGTAAAAATAACCTACTGATTTTCCTGATCAGGGAATGGAGTCCCGTGATGTACAGTGATTAAATAAATGTGTCACTGCAATTTTTTGTAGTTTGATGTCCAGTCTTTTTTCTGATTAGAAATCTGCCAAATTGGGTCCTTAATGACATTACTAATTATTATTAATGCCGTCAAACAGGGGCAGTATTGTAGTGTAGTGATTAGCACTGTGGCCTCACAGCAAGTGGGTCTCCAGTTTGAATATGGGTAGGGATGAGGTTCTCAGGGTGTACACCGCCTCTTGCCCAGTGACAGCTGGGATAGGCTCCAGACCCCCGGGACCCCAAAGAGGACAAGTGGTTTTGGACAATGTATGACTGAATGAATCATTAAAACCCAGTGACATGGCAATTAGACCAATTTTTTTAATATACCCCCTTTTTGTGGATTTTAAGAGAAGATGATTACATAAAATTATTTTAAATATTGATGAGACATGTCTTGTTTTGGGTTTTTTTTTTGGGGGGGGGGGTGAATTGTGATATTAATCGAGTTATAAAAAGTAATCTTCAGAATAATCTATAGGTAAATTGCTAGATAAGTTAACTGACTGAAAAAAAAAAAATCCTAAGTTTAATCGAGACAAAAAATAATTGAAAGGTGCCGCCCTAATGCTGAGTCTGAATGTGTGTAGGTCATGATTCATAGTCCAGCATGTGTAAAATGGATGACAATGTCAATTAAACATACCCAGGGTCAGCCAAGGAATATGCAGCACTCTGATATGCTCTCTGGCTGGTGAACTGTTGGTTGGTCTGGGGTCAGTGGGAAGCTCAAAGTTGAGAATGAACATGATAACCAGTCCATTTTCATTCTTCACTGGAACCACATCTATTGCACAGTGGAAACACACTCCTGCAAGAGAGACACACAGCAGAATGAGAGTTCCTATCAGAGATGTGAGCAGCTTCTGTGTAGAAAGAAAAAAGTCAGTAGATTTATGTCATTCTGAACAACTTGTCTTGATGGTGACATCAGACGGTAGTCTAAATGGTTAATGTGCTGCTTTTTATATCATCGAAGTGTAGACGCCAATTGACATATGCACTATTTTAAAACAATTTATACCCCATTAGGATGACATCTTAAAAATACTATGCTTGTCCATTATTTAACTCTGCCTAATGACGTTTAAGTCCAATGATTCACCTGATGAGTCTGTTACACTGAACAGTTTGCATAGTTTCTAGACAAAAAACGGTTTCATGTATTGTACATTCCATTATATTCATGATATTTAACCAGTTCAGAAGAGTCTTCATGTTGCTGGCAAAGGAGTAGTTTCCCTGGAGTGGTGCATTGCCCAAGGGTAAAACAGTAAAGTAGAGAAAACCATGGCCAACACTGTAAAAAACAAATCTTGAAAAAAATCTAGAAATACAGCACTAGCACAGAAGATCTCTACAGTCAGCACAGTTTCAAGATTTGTGCCACCAATTCAGTATCGGTGCTGACTGTAAATTCCTGTCAAGAGCTGCTAACTTGAACTTCCACGGCAATGTATATGGACGATTACTGCCAAAACTCTTTGAACACCAAAATAAAGTCATCATTGAGTCAAAGTAAATGTTTGTATCAATTTTGATGAAATTTGTTGAGATATCACTTTCACGAGTATGGGACAAATGCAATGTCACTGTGACTTTGATCTCTGTCCAACAAAAATCTAATCAGTTCATACTTCAGTCTGCTTGGATGTCTGTGCCAAATTTGGAGAAATGACCTCAAGATGTTCTTGAGATATTGTATTCACAAGAATGACACTGATGAAATTACAGTGACCTTCACCTTTTATCACCAAAGTCTAACCCAATCATCCTTGAATCCAAATGATTGTTTGTGCCAAATTGGAAAAAAAATCCCTCAAGGTTTTCTCAGGACATTGTGTTCACAAGAATAAGACAGACAAGGTCACAGGGGCCTTAACCTCTGACCTATGACCACCAAAATCTTATAAGCTCATCATTAAATCCAGGTAAATTTTTGTGTCAAATTTGAACAGATTCCATTGAGACGTTCTTGAGATATCACGTTCACAAGAATGTGCCAGATGGACAGGAGGATGAATGTCTGTATGTACATATGGATGGAAGGACAACCTGAAAAACATGAAAAAAAAAAACCAACAATAAAACAAAAAGAAATGCCTCCGTCCTCAGTGATCGCTGGCACAGAGGCATTAAAACATCTTTACCACAATCATTTATCCAATAATAGACCCTGAAAGTCCCCTTAGAACCCCAATGGGGCATTGGGGTTTTAATGATTTCTCTTTATGGTGTTTATAATTGAAGGTGGTATAAAGCACAAGTGTGTAATTTTTATCAATCTCCTGTCAAAATGATGAGAGCAGTGTCATTTTTGTTTAATGTAGACCTTTTATTTGCATGCTCTTTGAGGGTGCATGATGATGACTCAGACACATACTTCAGACTTAGGTCATGGTGACTTGAATTGGACTCTTCTTTGCTCACTCAGACTTTGAATTGGACTGTGGAGTTGGTGACTCGACTACCCACCAAAACTGCCAAAGTTGTAACACAAGCAAGAAAATATGAAATCACTTTGCCACTCTTACGCTAATTTATGAGTGATGCATGGATGAGGGAATGATGAATTATGGCTGGCAGTGACAGTCCAGACAAAGTGATCACCAGTATACATGAAAGTCTTCTCAGCCTCTTTACTCATTCCAAAGCTTTTTTACTTTCTATGTCGAGTTCATTCGTGCTTGACACTAGTGAACAGCATTAACAAATCCAGCAACACACTGTAAAATTAGCTGTTAAAATATTGCTATTTATCACTAACATCCTCTGCATTGATTATGAATATCATCAACAACATCCTGATTAAGCTGTAGAAAAAGCCACACACAAAAATATTTACCTTCTGCAATGTGCAGAAAACTATCAATGGAAAATACCTAACAATGAAGACAAGTTTTTCTTTAGATGGCAAGGGAAGCAACTGAAAATCCTGCATGGCATAGCTTTCAAGCTTGTTATTCTTTCATCTACTACTTCCTGGCTGAAGTATTGTTATGCATAGTTTTCCTGATTTGTCTTTACCTTTTTTATCTTCCATTGGCATATGCTTATTGTACCATCACAAAAAGGATGTGGCCAGAAGCGGAACATGCTTCAATCTCCATTTTCAACCTCGAGGGCAGTCCAGCTTTGTACTCTTTGCTATGCATTATATTTGACATAATTAATCCAGAATTCCAAACACTGTCCACATACATTTTTTGTGTACATAAATGAGCGCCTAAGGAAAAGAGGGCTGAACTGCTACCTGCCATGAGAGAAGCCAGAGCAAAGGGTAACTATGCCATAATCAGCTATGATAGGCCAAAGACACACTGGATCATCCTAGTTAAGGGACATTGAAAGACAGGTAACCATAAGACTGTCAGTCAGTCATTTTCTGTAACAGCTTGTAAGGGTCACGGGGCAGCTGGAGTCAATCCCAGCCGTCATCGGGCGGAAGGCGGGGTACACCCTGGACAGGTCGCCAGACTATCGCAGGGCTGACACATATAGACAGACAACCATACACACTCACAGTCACACCTAAGAGCAATATAGAGTCACCAATCAACCTGAGCTGCATGTCTGGGGGAGGAAGCCAGAGACCCCGGAGAGAACCCATGCAGACACGGGGAGAACAACACCGTGCTGCCCCACCATAAGACTGTAAAGTCTGTAATTTAAGATTGTGATTTTAATATGCCATAAACTGTATGTCTATTAAATTGTCAAAGAAAGGACTTACAATTGCCCATCTTAACATTTGTAGCCTAAAAAACAAGCTGTAAGACCTAAGTTTTGTGTTGCAGGAAAATAATGTGCATATAATGGTTATATCAGTAGTTGAAAACAGCAGAGAAATATTTAATATAGTATTTTTTTTCTCAAAAAATGTCAGGAGTCATTTGACATTATTGGCATAATACTTAAAATAACAGTTGGGTTGATAAGACAGAAAATGCAAGCAATTTTGTACATGACTTTTAGATACATTTTTAAAAACAAAACTGTAAAAAGGAAGTTACTTTCTGTGAAATAAAGTTTTTCCCCTTTTTTAAAGTGAATAATTTTAATAAGTTTGAGAGAAAAACTATATAGTGGCCTTCTTCCAGAGCACTTTGTGAGAGAATAATGTAATAAACCTGTAATCAACCTTCCTTACAGATCTGAGTGGGAAATTTTGTCAGCTGAAACTGGTATTTCAAAAGATTTCCTCAGATATATTAATTATTAACAACTTTAGGCATGGCCTAAATATGTGTAGTCTCGCTTATTTTAACTTCACTCTCACATCTGTAGTCCATTGAAAAAGATATTTTAAAAAGTTTGGGGCAGAAATATGTCTAGTTTAGTCTAGTTTCACTTCACTTTCACATCACATTCACATTATTTCTTTCAAGATAAGAATGCATCCCATGTATGTTGATTTATACACAAATCAAGATGCGGAAAGTGCAGACATTTTTATTGTGGAATGAGCAAAGATTCAAACCACTAACATGTTGGTACAAATGAGAATGGAACTCTTAATCTTTGCATTAAAGGGGTCCTATTATGCTCATTTCTTCTTCTCTTGCCGACTTCATCTGCAAACACTTGTGGCGAGGAGGGGGTGAGTGAATATAAGAATAATATTATTACCAAAAAAAAAGGAAAAAGGGGCTCGGGTGAGTGAATATAAGAATAATATTACCAAAAAAAAGAAAAAGGGGTTCGACAACGTCACCCTGGGAATTTCATCCAGAGAATTCATTTTATAACTTAAGGCACACAGGTTTGTTAACTCAAAGGCAGGAGACGTGGTTCCAAAAATTAAAACACATTTTATTAAATAATTCTTGTTAAAAGCACTGGTCAACTATTCACACAGTAAGGGGGGAGGGAGAAAAACTTAATCGGGGCTGAGGCCTAGTGGATGAACGAGAGCTAGTGCAGGGGAGGGATCCACCAAAAAAATAAATAAATAAAATAAAAGGAATCAACTTAAATCACCAGGCACATGTGACAGACACACTCAGTGAAGAAACCCACTCCCAGGGACACAGCAGACAAGGGAGACCACTACCAACACCAGCACCGCCATCACCGGCCTTCAGCAACTGCAAACAAGGGAAATTAAAGAAATTAGTGGGGTTACCACGGAACAATGCAAAGCAAAGAAATAAGTCAGAATCTAACAAAAATTATAATTAAAGGGGCAGGTCGCAAGCTTAAACTTAACAAAATATATCAATCAATAACTGCCCAAGCAGAACTTAAATATAACCAATCATAAACAAAAGGAAAGCTAAAGAAAAGAAAACAAAACCCAAACCCAACAATGAACGAATTACATATAGAAGATCTTTCGATTTAACCTAATTAACAAATTAATTACATCAGTAGTCAAAATCAGGATTAATCAAAAGAAAAAAAAATACAAATTAACCCATACAACTAATCCAAAAGTAACAGAACGTAACCTGCACGTTTACACACACGTTTACACACGTACATACAATATTTAAATTTGTGCTTCGCCCGTCGCGTGTGGCCGAGCAGCCGTCACGCACAGGATGTTTGAACAAGCAATTAAGCCCGTGCAGTGGAAGCCAAGCAGCAACAGGGCCAAGCAGAGGCGGTGGAGACGAGCAGCAGCGGAGACAAAAAAAACCAAAACAAAACAGAACAAAACAGCAGCGGCCCCGATCAGCTGGTTACATTAACACCTAGCCAAGAAAAATACTATTAGCATGGCTAAATGACTGAACATGATGCGGTGCGCGCTACGAGACACAAATACCTTTTCGGTCACAGCCGGCACACACACAGACACACACGAGAGAAGGGAGGGAGAGAGAGGAGTCCGGGCAGCGACCAGCGTTTACCTGTGACCACACTAGCATTAGCCAATTTAGTAGCATCAACCATACCGCAGAGAGAGAGAGGACACTTACCACGACCAACAAATGCAGCAGCACCTACACGGGGCACGGAGCAGCGCACAGGCAATCGCCCTACAACACAACACCAATGCCGTAAGCACACAAACAACCTGCGAGGTGAAGCAGCGTGCAGCCATACCTGTCGGCCGAGCGACCTCCGGCACGGAAGTGACGCACCGGTGATGACGGAGAGAGGCGCAAAAGGAAGAACTGGTGGGAGGAAGGCCACTTTTATACCAGCCCACCTCATCACGGCCACCAGCTGCGCTCATTACCAGCAGCGGCAAATGACAGCGGATAAACACCTCTATGCTGCTACACACTCATGTTCTTTAACTGCATAACACTAACTCGGCTTCTTCTCTGGAACATTTGTTCTACCTTTTTTTCGCAGTTTTCCCTGATTGTGGCTATGCATGGTCAGTGTTGGGGGTAACGAGTTACAAAGTAACGAATTACTGTAACGATATTACTTTTTTGGGTAACGAAGTAAAGTAACGCATTACTCTAAAAATATCGGTAACTACACTACTTTACTAGACACAGGAACGCGCTTTCCTGCGTTACCTAGGCCGTGTTTGCCTGTGCTGTGTCTGTCTGTTTAAGTGGCGCAGGAATTATGTGCGTGCTGCGGCTGCTGTCTGTGTGCGTGCGCGACGCGTGCTGCATAGGGAGGGGCGAGTGACGTTGCTGCCGGTACGAACAGGAGAGAGGGAAATGGAGACGGAGACGGAGACTGAGACGGAGACGGAGACTGGGGGGTTCGGCCAGTGGCGATATTCCCACTATTTTCAATTTATAGCTCGAAAGGACAAAAATATTCGAGTGAAATGCACTCTGTGCCCAGGCGACAGGCTCCTTTCAACTGCTGCAAAGTCAATGAGCAACCTGTCCAAGCATTTGTCAGCCCAGCATGGCAACTCAAAACTTGTGGAAAAAAATCCTCGCCGGTCATCTGCAGGAGTCGATGAGCAGCCGACCCCGCCTAAACAGGCCAAGCTTTTTTCAAGTGTTGGAGCACAGAAGCAGGTAACACAGAAAGACATTAACAGGCTGGTTGCAGGGTTCATTGTAGAAGACGTGCTTCCCCTGTCGACGATTGAATCGCCCAGGTTTCACAAAATACTAGATAAAATACCCGCGACTCGCAAGCCAGTGTCCGACAGGAAAACATTTTCCCGTTACCTGGACAAGTGTTATTCCGACATGGAATCAAACCTCAAAAGAACCTTTGAGTCCCTGGATCATGTGTCCACCACCGCAGATATCTGGTCCGCCAATAATAAAAGTTGTTTAGGAATGACGGCGCATTGGATAGACAGCATTAGTTTTAAACGTGAAAAGGCTGCTCTTTGCTGCAAGAGAGTGAGAGGAAGACACACGTACGATGTCATAGCTTGCGAGATGGAGGGGGTTCATTCAGCGTTTGGGCTATCACATAAAGTAACAGCATGTGTCACTGATAATGGCAGCAATTTTTCAAAAGCCTTTAGAATGTTTGAATCCCACCCTGATGGTTCTGACTCTGACAAGCCACCTGATGATGAGGAGGAGGACGTCACTTTTACTGATGTTGCTGAAGCACTCTCCACAGGATCAGACGAGACATTTTCACTGCCACCTCATCTGCGCTGTGCATCACATACACTCAATCTGATCTCAAAAAATGACCTGGAGAAATATTGCTGACCAAAACCCAACATTGAGTAAACAATGACTGTAAATCAGTTTACAGAAGTGCTCTTGCAAGTGTACAGCACTCTGGACAAAAGCTAGTCGCTCTACTGTGGCCTCAGACCAGATTGAGGATGTGCTGAAAAGAAAGCTCCTCATACCCAAATGCTGCTACACGCTGGAACTCGACTCATGACGCCTTATCTCAGAACAGAAATCCCAATCAGAATTTAAACACCATTTTTTCTAGACTGGGTCTTAAGGGCATTACTGAGCGAGAGTATCAGTTCCTGAAGGAATATTGTGCAATGACAAGACCTCTTGCTGCTGCATTAGATTATACTACAAGGAGAAGAATGATTGCTACTACGGCACCCTCCTGCCAACCTTGGAGATTCTCATGTCAAAGTTGCTTGCCTTGAAGGATGGCCTTTCCCAGATGACAGCTGGCATGCCTGGTGCTATTGTACAGGGTAAACACATATTGAATAATAACTATGAATAGGCCCTACCTAACCCCTTACATAATATCTTGCAGTGTAGGCTATAGGCCTAGAATGTAATATAGCTGATTTAAGCCCAGATTTATGAGGCTGTAAAAGCTGTTAATTTAACTGTATATGTTTGTCTAATGTAGCCACACTATTTTATATCACAGGCAATCAAAGACAGATTTGCATCTGTCTTGGACAGCAAGGATGCTCTGATGGCTGCTGCCACATCACCCAAATTCAAGCTCGCGCTGGCTCAAAGATGAGAAGAGAAGAGATGCTGTCCAAACCATGCTGATTTCTGAATGTCGTGCCGGACTCCTCCTGAAGAGCCACTGATGAAACCAGCAGATCAGAGCCCTGCTACCTCCCAGTTCACAATGGCACTTTTTTGATTTTGAAGATGACATTTCCTACACAGCAGAGACTAAAGTTATGGAGTACTTCAAAACACCTGGATCCGGCTGGGAGGTTCTCTCCAGGTTCCCCAGGATTTTAAGGAAATCGCAAAGCAGTACAACACTCCAATACCGTCAAGTGCACACGGGTCGAAAGGCTTTTCAGCCTGGGCAGTATTGTTCTGACCCCAAGAAGGAACAGGCTGTCAGATAAAAGATTTGAAAGACTTTTACTCATGCGATACAATCGTTATTTTGAAGAATAGAGAGAAAAATTAATTGAGTGGGATAAAGTTGCACTTCCTGTTCTCTCTGTTGCATTTTATGTTTCCTGCATTGTGATAATTGCAACACACAATGTTTCATTAATAGGTTCAAGAGTTTGTGACGGCTGTCAGATAAAAGATTTGAAAGACTTTTACTTGTGCGATATAATCGTTATTTTGAAGAATAGAGAGAAAAATTAATTGAGTGGGATAAAGTTGACCACTTCTGTTCTCTCTTGTTGCACACTTTTGTTTGCACTTTATGTTTTCCTGCATTGTGATAATTGCAACACAATATTTCATTAATAGGTACAAGAGTTTGTGACGGCTGTCAGATAATGAAAAGATTTGAAAGACTTTTACTTATGCGATTTTGAAGAATAGAGAGAAAAATTAATTGAGTGGGATAAAAGTTGCACTTCCTGTTCTCTCTGTTGCACTTCTGGTTCCTGCATTGTGATAATTGCAACACACAATATTTCATTAATGGTTCAAGAGTTTGTGACTTTGTACGTTACCAGCTTTATACAATAAACACTCTAAGTGTTGATAGAGCTATGATGTTTGTCCTGTATCTACTCGGTAAATTAAGAAATGGGAAAGTAAAGTAATAAGTAGTGAAGTTACTTTTCAAATTCAGTAACTAGTAAAGTAATTTCATTACAATTTACAGAAGTAACTAGTTAATAAGTAACTAATTACTTTTTTTTGAGTAACTTCCCCAACATTGCGCATGGTGATTAGTTGTGCTGGTGCTGTGATCCTGCCTCTGGCGGTGCTTGTGTTGTGACTGCATTATGCAGTACCTCAAGCATGGATCGTGGTCATGGTTGTGCTGTGCTGTTGCTGTGGTCCTGTCTGTGGCTTGTGTCTGTGTCATGGGCCTTGGCTCCACTGACAGTGTGATCCTGCACGACCCCAAAAAAACTACTGCCTTTTATTATTAGTCATGCCCCCACTGCTATTATACATCTGACTGTGACTGTTATCGCAGCTACAATATTTGCATGTAAACATTACATGCTGTCACGAAATAACATTTATTAATCCTTATGTCTATTACTTTTTGTTTATGTGTTTATGTCTGTTACTATTGTTATATGTTATGAATATTGTTAATATCGTCGTTGCTGTACATCTCTATTATGGAAATAAACACCTACCTCAAAGCTTAATATAAGCTGTGAGAAAAGTAATGAAAAATGAAATAAGAAAAAAACTCAAACAAGCTGCAGCCAGCAGTCTACCTCGAGTGTGATTTGTCATTTATGAAGGAGAGAGACCTTCCTTTGGCTTGGACTTTGGGCTGTATTACTTGGAGACGAAGCATAACAGGGCCCCTTTAAAAGACAAATAACTGTCCACTCCTGGATGGTTATTGCTCATAGCAGGTTTTGACTGATTGTATTATGAACATTATGAAGTTACTTTTTAATTAAGTGAATATACTGGGTATTTGAGATTTGCCACCAGAGGTTGTGAATTTTAGTTTTATTTATAATAAATGAATTAATAAAGTGGCACTAGATATGGCAGTCTCAGAAGGAGAATGCAGAGAAAGGGAAATTAAAATAACCTAAAATATTGACAATTTCACTGTTATGAATACAATCCTGAAATAAATCACACCCACCTGTTGGTTTCTAATAATAATAATAATACATTTTATTTAAAAGCACCTTTCTTGACATTCAAGGACACTTTACAGGGTGAGTAAAACACAAACAAAAAAATAACACAGAATACATAAAAGAACAGTAACTAAAATAACACATCAAGTTAAAAGCATCAGGCTGTCTAATTACTTTAGTGAAAGGTGTTCACAAAATGGAGTTTGACAACTTCAGCCAATGACACGGACGAGGATTAGTGCCCAGAAAGGACAAATAATGTGGGGAAAAGAAAAAATGTTGAATGTTGAATATATCGGGATAAAAGTTGAAATGTTGAGAAATAATGCTAAAAAACTATAATGGTGAGAAAATAGTCGAAATGTTGAGAATTATGTTGGAGAAACAATGTTAAGAAAAAAAGTCAAGAAAAAGAAAAATAAGACAACCTTTCGAGAATAAAGTTGAAAAAAAATCAGAGAATAAAATTGGCTTTAATAACAAAGAAATTCTTTCTCTTTTAGCTCATAATACATAGTGTAATACAGTATTAGAACTGTGACGAGATGGAAACTTCATCTGGTCAGAAGAATAAATGAGCTTGGAAGACATGGCCACATTCATGCAAGCTGATATAGAGGGTATTGGACAAATGCAAGGGTCCATAGGAGTCCATATGCCACAGCACATTGGGATACACCATATACATCTGTACAAATTCCAACAAATTATATATAATATCAGTGAGGGACTCACCTTTTGACTGATTTAAATGACATTTAAGATGTAATATCTACAAAACAGAATTTTAGTAGCATTTGAATGAAGACAAGGAGATATAAATTGATTTTGCATATTCTTGAAAAATAGAGTGATGGACTTCACAAATGACCACAGGTTGCAGTGAGGTAGACCTTTTTTCACAATTACGTGGATGTGCTGAAAAGATTTCAGCTCTGTGGCACATCTTGATGATTTGTTATGCCGTTTTAAAGGCTGAAATGTGAAATGTCTACAAATATCGATTTATTGTAATAGGTCACACGTACTCTATGCACTCATTACCAAATGATATGCATCAACTGAGGAATGACTTTGAATGGTATAAACCACATTTTCATGCAAATTCCTGTGGCTGATTATGAGATGTAAACTTTTTGCATTTTGAATCCAATATTAGATAAGATAATAGTAATAGCAGTCTTAATAATATAAGACTGCTTAGGGAAGCTCAGATTCAGCAAGTTTCCTTACAATTGCCTATGCCTTTGTTTATTTATAAGTATTTGCGCAAAATGTATAATAATAATAATAATAATAATAATAATTAATAATAATTTATATATCTAATTTTAAACATTTTACAGTGACACTATCTTGAGCATATTTTTTCACAAAAGAATAAATCTGACAAAGTTCACAAATATTGCTCTAAATATGATGAAAAGACTGAAAAATTCACACCTCTTTTAATCATCTGTTAGAGCTAAATGTGGAGAATTGTTGCTGTTTCTTTAGCGTGCACAACTTTGCAAATGGCGCCCCATACCTATGTGTGTTTTACTATGTGTGAACATTTTACTCTGACTTGGACAGTGGTGTGCCAGAGACTATGGTTGCACTATTGGACAAATATTTGATGACTGGTTGATTACATCGTTGTCTATTTTTTGTCATTTTATTTTGCTTCTGCCTCCGAGGAATGACGAGAGTGGCTGCTTGCTGTCAGCTGACAGGCAATGAGGAAATACAGTGTGTGGAGTGTTTCAGACCTTGCTAGGTGTTATATATAAATTAAATGCCAAAACTAAGTTAGCCTTGGGCAGTTGTAAATGTTTTTGAAGGAGTTTTTCTCTTGGTTGCTGCAAGTAGAAAAACTCTCACCCTCCCAGGGTGAGCGCAATGTTCAGAATTCTTAAAAAGCAACTCAATAAACAGTAAATAACTGAATGTCCACACAAAATTTAGAATTTTAAGTTCAAACCTTTTAGTGAATCTTTTCAAGCAAGCAATGAGCAGTTACAGAGCTCTGGATCAGAAATGCATCTCCCTAGCCCGATAACATCAGCGAGTCAGCCTGCATTCTGACAACCTGTCTTTCCCTGATCCAGTATTTTATACTATTTACAATGAGGAAATGTAAATGAAGGTAGAATCATCTTCTGTTTGGTCCCCCTCGTCATCTGGCTCCCCATTCAGCGTGGCATTTTCTCTGGATTGGTCAACTTCGAGGACAGTCCCTTTTTAGGAGTTGTTTTTTCCTTTTCTGCATGACCTGTTGAACTCAGTCACAGAGACCAAACACCCACACCCTTTTTTTTTCTCATTTACACATTAAATATTTCCTCATTTTTGTCTCTGTTTACGGGTGACCTTAACATGACACTCCTAAATGACCTGTACAGTAGCATTTCAGTTCCTCTAACAGTAATTTCAACATTATTACTTCAGCACTCTTGCAATGTGCACAAACAACTTTAACCTTGCTTGGACAGAGCCTCAAAGGCTCATGTCACATAAAAAATTGTTCCCTATCCTAGCATTATAATCACACTTTAGCTGAAATCATTGTTCGGTTACAGAAATTTAGGTTACATACTTACATACTCCAACAGTTTGAATGGTCACCTGGGGATTTCTCACATTTATTACACATATATTTTCAATCAGTGTATATTCTAGCCAATTTGGTGTTGGTAAAGTGGCAGTACCTGGCACTCGGTAGGCTGTGTCTGGCATGATGAGGAGTGCACCAGGCTGAGAATGATGCTCCACTGGCTATAAGAAATTTTAAATGGTGAATGGACTGCACTTGGACACATATAAAAGAAGGTGATCTGTATAAACGGAATGTTTATGCCCTCAAATCATGGCTTCGGAGCCAGATGGCCAGGGGCTTAATAGCTAAACTGAAACATAGCTAAACATCTCTGATGTGTGGCACGCTGAAGAGGGAAAGGCAGTGACTGAATGCCATATGCATTTACTTTGATGCAGATGGGGAAGCTGAAGCCAGGAAATACATTTTGAATCGAGGCCGAATCTAAAAAAAAAATAAAATAAAATAAAAATCAGGTAACCCAATCCCATCCTATCAAAGGCTTTCTCTGCATCTTGTGCTAATATGATTTCAGGAACATCAGACGAGGGTGAAAAATGAAAAAAAAGGAGATCTCCTCGTTTTCAAAACATCTCCCTCATGTAAAGCCTGCTTGGTCTGTAGTTATTATGGATGGCATAATAAGTTGAAGGAGGAGGGACAGGATTTTGGCCAATATCTTTAAATCTGCAATTAAAAGCAAAACTGATACTACTGATAAACTGATACTGAAAATACTAGCCCCCCAGTTACTCGGAGTGTGAGTGTGTGTGAATGGTCACTGAACAGCAGTTGTCACCCTGTCAGGCAGGCTCAGCCACCTGTGTGTGAATGTGTGTGTAAATGGGTGAATGTGTCATGTAGTGTGCAAGTGCTTTGCATTGTCAAAAAGACTATGAAAGTAATACACACTTATCCATTTATTATTTACCATTACTGAGAACCTATCTTGGTTATCACACATCACATTTAAACTACAATATTTGCATGTAACATTCCATGCTCTTGTAACTTCTACAGGGGAGCAACAGAAAGCATATTGACTGGAAACATCATGAACTGGCATGGTTTGTGCATGACCCTGGACAGGAAGGCTCTACAGTGAGTGATTACACCTGCCCAGAATATCACTAGTTCCCATCTACAGAGCATCAGTGAACTTAGTGAAGTGAGGTGTATGCATAGAGCCTAAAGGATACTGAAAGACAGCAGCCATCCCAGCCACAGTCTGTTCACCCTGCTGCTATCTGGCAAAACATACAAAAGTATCGGCTATCATACCACCAGACTACAGAGCAGCTTCTTTACCCAGGTTGTGAGACTCCTCAACTCCTCCTTTGACGCCAAAAAGATGAAGCAGGCCTTAAGGACAAATTTAAATTTCATTTTTTAAAACTACATTTTAAAAAAATGACTAATAAATCTATCTGTCTTAAACTTACTTCCATGCCACACAAGTTAATTGAAGATCTTCATCAAAGTCACATTTGACCTGACGAAGGTCCAGGCAGGATTGAAACGTTGTCTTCAATAAACTGAGGCATGGAGTAAGTGTGTAGGCATTACCTTTTTCCCTCATGGAAGTTGTGTGTGTTGTGTTTATAAGAGTTCATGATAGCAAGGGTTGCTCTGAGATCTAATGTAATTCTGTCATCTATCCGCAGTTCCTGTTTCTGTGAGTAAGTAGCTGATGAAGCCAAAGAAAGAAGTTCTGTACCACACGAAGCAGGAGAGAGAGAGTTCACAAACAATTGCATGAGCATAGTTCAGTGATATGAAAATTGAAAAAACATAGAGTGAATGAGTAGATAAAATATTGGCCCACTTACGCATTTAGTCAGTCCTATAATGTCTGCCAGGCTTTTCTCTGTGTTTTGATCATGATTTTTTTTTTTTTGCAAGCGCTTTACCTCATACATTTTCATGAGCAGCTGCAACTTATTTGCTGAAATCTTTGCCGCACATGTCTTCGCCATATCTACATCAGGAAAATCTGTGATTGATACAAGTGGTCTGTTCATGCATGAAAGCCATGAACGCACACTGATCCGAAATACTCACATCTGGCTTGACAAAGTCACACCTTCTCCTGACTTGGCAAACAGGTAACAGATTCAGTCAGGAGTCAATGGTGAGACTAAATCAAGCACTGCTTTTTCTGTTATCCTGGATTTCTGAATTCTGCTTTTGTGCAATAGCACCCTGGAAGCCTTTGCAAAGATATTCCATGGGCAGCTCAGGGAAAAGGTAGAAGAGTGGGGTCCTTGAAATAGACTCGGGTAGGCCAATAATTCTGATATTGTTGAGCCGACAAGGAGACTCAAGGTTGGTGACTTTGACTAGCAGCTTAGTTTTGCTCTCTGTTAATTTAGCATATGTTTTCTCCAGAGCTAATGTGCGCTCATCCTTTAAGTTGGTGTTGGACTCAAGAGATGTATCCTTCTGAGCTTGGTCTGCCACTGTAGTTTGAATGAGGTTTTAATTAGATGGACACCCTGAAGTCAGCGGAGAGGGCCTTTTGGTGGTCTACTAGGAGGTAAGCTATGACTGCCATGCTGAGCTTTTTGCTATCCTTAGTGCCACTTGAGAACCGGCTTGAACAGTCTGCTGTTTTGCTGTGATTGGTTGACTTTGTAACCATATCTCAATAATACCTAGCTAAATGGAAAAATATCCATGTAAAAGTAAGTAAGTAAGTAAAAGTTAAGTTGACAAACGTTTCAGGAGCGAATACTCCATCACTCAACCAGAAGTCAGTTTTGTCTCTGTTATGTCTGATTCAGTCAGTATGATCATCCAATCAGAAATTTTCTTTCTACTTCTATATTTGATGTGATTACTAAGGGACAACATATGTAAATTAGCTGTAAGGGAACTCTGGTGAATTTTTGTTTAATCGTGTGCTGTGCTGTCTATGTAAATACAAACACACAAAAAAACTGTCTACATTAGTGTGCTTCATCACGTCCCTATACTTTGTTGTCCTATTGTGGCATTGACGCGCTTTGTCCAAAGTGGAGTCAAAGGCTGTTTTATTTACCAGTAAAGTTTTGGAATTGTAGACTACTCTCTCCCAATTAAAGTCACTTTAGTATTCAAAAAAGATTGGCATTGCCAAAGATTTAATATCAATGGATTATCATGTTGGAAACATACCTGGCTATATTTAGTGTGTGTGTGTGTGTGTGTGTGTGTGTGTGTGTGTGTGAGAGAGAGAGAGAAAGAGAGAGAAAGAGAAAGAGAGAAGGTCAGGGGAGGGGAGTAAATTGAGGAGGATGGATTAATTTAGCTACATGCCAACTTATTCTGCCTTAACAATATCACAATGACACGGCTTGAGGACCATCTGCTATAGAGCGCGCGCGCACACACACACACACACACACACACACACACACACACACACACACACACCACACCCACCCACTCAGAGTTACGAAAAAATTCAGAAAGCAATTCATGATAATCATGTGTCCTAATGTAATGATTAAAATACAGCGAGGAAGGTCTTGGTCCATATATCCATTGAGGTGGGATCATACTGAGTCCAAATATTGCAAAAAGGGACCCCAGGATTTTTCCCATTCATCTTTACATTTTGAATCTGGAGAGCCCCATTGCCAAAATACCAATGCCCTTGCATTTGCAGCCCAATAATAGTATCATAGTCACATTTGTGATAAGGCAAAAAAGATGGAATGCCAGAAAAATTATCTTGGTTTTTAAATAGTTTAATTTTATGTTATTTAAGTTATTTTCATATTAAAACTAACTTCATAATGATATTTTTTACTTTAAATCAAAGACCTGAATGGGCCGTGGCCATCTCTTAATGCTAATATAGTATATTATATATGATGCACTTGCCAAAACTGTATAAAAATGGAACTTGATGTGATTTTACTTGCATGGGAGATTAAGTGTGTTGTTCTCTTTCCACAGCAACCCTGCTACTCAGCTATGTAAGCACCTTGAGTTCTGTCACACAGCTTTCTGCACAAATTTTGAGTTGCTAACATGAACACTGGGCTCTGAGGCTGCTTCCAAGCCAGCTTCCAAAATTCTAACTTTGTTCAGGATTGTGCTAGCGACTTGCTACCAAGACTCCTCAACTGACCTTGGCTCAAGTAGGACACACTCCGAATTTGGGATTTGTGGGACCATGGCACATCCATACTTTCAAAATTACAAATTCCAGAATTTGCAACGAGAAATTTGACTGAGTGTGAAGTAACAAAAACGTTTTTGTAGAAATGTGCTTTGGAGGTTAACTTGCTATTTGGAGTCGATTGGACCTGCTTTTGGGTGCACAAATTTTGAGTTGCTAAATGGACACTTTGGCTTTGAGGTTGCTTCCAAGCCAGCTTCCAAAATTCCACCTTTGTTCAGGAACAGGCTAGAGACTTGGGACCAAGACCCTTCAACTCAACTTGGCCTAAATAGTACACACTGAATTTGGGCTCTGTCGAACCATTTGCATTTTTGCAACTGCAAATTTGAGGAAGTGTTTTGTGGGCACAAAGTTTGAGTTGCTAACATAGACGCTTTGGCTCTGAGGCCGCTTCCAAGCCAGATCTGAAAATTCCAACTTTGTTCAGGAACACTAGCACTATTTGTGATTGTTCAAACACAGAATTAGGGCTCAGTGAGACCATGGGAACATGGTAGATTCCAAACTTTCAAAATTCCAGAATTTGCAACTGTAAATTTGACAATGTGTGGACTGTTGCAGAATGTGCTTGGGAGTGCACAAATTAGCACAAAGAACACACTAGTGAAATGCTGGAGGGCTGGATAGCTAGTTGGGCCAGAAAATACTACAAGGAAATTTATAGCTATTTCTCTTGTCTTCATATAATTGTGGTATTTGACAGAGATGTCTATTCATGTATTTATTAGACTGAAAGAGCTTTCTCGTGCAGTGTGCTTCTGTTGTGCCATTGAGGGGTACTAACAGCTAGTCTTATATCACAGATCTGGAATATCACAGAGATGTCTATTCATGTATTTTTTAGACTGAAAGACCTAAGAGAGAGCTTGTAGGACGTAGCAAACTTGATGCTCACATTGCAAAATTCCCAGTCTTTTCCCATGCTTTCAACAACTATTTACAAACATGTGTAACGGGTTTAGAACATAGTCACAGATTTAACAAGCCCCGCCAGACTGTATTTCCTGCTTTTTATAGACAAAAGCCAAAATTATGTTCAGGGAGCTAGCTGTTTTTGTTTTTTATGTTGTTAAGAGGATGGGTCACTACAGTACAGCTCAATCATTGTTGAAAGTCAAAGATCATACTTTATAAGCCTCATATACTACTATGTTAAGCAACTCTCTCTCTCTCTCTCTCTCTCTCTCTCTCTGGGATCAAGGAGTGTTATTGCTTCTCCAGTTTTATTTATTATAAATTACAGAGAGTGGGCAGTTGTGAAGCTGGGTGATTGTGAAGACGCAACCCACGCAGGGACTTTAACAAGGAAGGGAAAAAAAGTAAGCATAGAGAGTGGCAAGCTGGGACAACACCGCCACCTGTACGAGCCAAGTTCAGCAAACTCAGTAGACACTGGATATCTTCTATAAACAGAGGTAGGACTGAGCTGATATAAATAAAACTAACCATAGATGCTGTATGATAAAGCAGAAAGAGTTGTGCTGTTGATGAGTCGCGGGTGTGTGTATATGTGACAGCTGGGTTAAAAAAAATGACTGTTTTAAAAACAAGATAATTTATCTGGCATTTCAATTTTTTTGCCCTATCAGAAGTGTGACCCAATCATGACACCACTCCAAACCAAACCGCCCTAACCCTAACCCTGACCTGTTACACCCCTACTTAAGATGACTGAAGATTCTCTGATATGGTCAGGATATTAAAGTATAATTCTGATAAAAGACAGAGAAGGAGTGCTTAAAAAAGACACTCTACAGACATAACTTTAAGTTATGCTGTCAAAATGAGTGGGCAGTGAGCACCACAAGATGTTGCTGAAGAGGCTGATGTGTCAAATGTGTAGATAAAAATGAAAAATTACTGAGAAAATCCAGTTTCAAAAAGTCCCTCCATCTGGGTTTTGCTAAAACTTGATGAGAGAAATTAACATTGCAGCATATGGGAGATGGAGGGGATCTCTTATTGCTCTGAGGCAGAGAAGACATACAAATGTAACCCCAGCCCCAGGTAGCTAATTAGCAGTGATTGACAATCGATTGGGGTGTTGTAGTACACTGGAACGGGGCCTGAGTTTGTCTGGATTTGGCGCAATATACCGGTAAGGACCTAAATAAGAATATGAAATAATTTGACGGTGCCTCCAATAATATCTAAGAAGTAGCACAAATCTAGGTACTTCCCCTTTAAAGTGTTCTGACTAACCTGTATTTTAAGTAACCACAAAGTATTAACCATATAATTAAAACACAGAATTAGTTGAACAGTCACAGTTATTTATTACACAGTTATGGAATGTTATTCAAATTAGTTAACTGGTTCACTGTTGACCTTTAAATGTGTACTGGGAACAATGTCCAAAACCCACACAAGGATCTCGCAGTTTGACCCACATTAGATCAGTGAAGGAAAGTGAAAATGAATGAAAATGACCATAAGCTAAAATGTCCATAGCCCACACCCACACACACTCTCACACCGGCTATTGAAAATGAAAATGAAAAATAAAATAAAATGTTGCAGGCCCGGTCGATGCTCGTGAGCGGTGAGGCCAAAAACGAAAGGCCGTTTCACTGAGTTAACAGCGCAAACTAAAAGAGCACGTGCAAAAGTACTTACAAATCCAACAGTCAGAGATGTGGGGGATGGGGAAAAAGGGCAGAGGGCATGATGTTTCAGCGGTCAGGGTGAAGCGAGCAGCACCACGAGGCAGGAAACATGCTCTCCAGTACAGCAGCTACAGTCTCTCTCTCTTCCCGTATGGCAAATGTCCAGTCCTGAATCAAATAACTCCTTTTAATATCAGCGCTACAGGCTAGCTCGTGGCAAAAACCCACAGTATATAAACGACACCATTTAGCAATTGCTAGCCGCAATGCAAAATCAACAGTATGAACAGGCTATGAGCATGCTGAGCTAACGGCTACAGCGATTAGCATTTTAGCTCGTTTTTACACATTTCAAATAACAGTAAGTACATAAAACACATCAATTTACCTCTGGCAGCTTCTCAGAGTACACACACTTCAACCATGTAACGACTCTTCGTCAGTCTTGGGAGTTTAGAGTGTTTTTACTTTACAGCTTACAGCTCTCGTGCTCGAAACAGATAAAACGGCTCTGCTGCTATCATCTTTGATGCGCTGTAGTTGACGCTAAGCACCTCCTACCTGAACAAGGTGAGGACAGGATTGGCTCAGGACTGATGGTACAAAGATGAGAGAATGAGAGGATGCTCCACTGCACCAAAATTTAACACTGTCTCCTGCTCTTTGTGCCTGTAACCCTATGAATTGTTTTCTAAAACTAACACCACCCCTTAACCTCTGACTTTTTAACTGTACATAGAACGACTTTTTAACATGTTATAATACAACATTTTTTAAAACATATTTACACCTTATGGACTATTATTTATTATCAACTTCAAACATTTTAATTTCTGTAAATAAAAGAATGAAATAAGAGCCACAGGGCTACACAAATATTAAACTTATGGCTTAAAGGAGCATCTGACTATGCAAAGACTGTGTGTTGCTGCATGTTTTTTTAAAAAACATATTTATGATATACTATAATATGATGTTTTAATAACATACTGTACGATGACATTTTTTATTTTTCACTACTCAGTGTCTTTTTTTCATGATTTTATGACATACTCTTTTTTTTTTGCATTTTTATGATACAATGTTTTATTCAGATTTTTTATATAATACTATATATTAAGTTTTTTCTTTTTTTCCATTTTTAAAATATACTAGAGTATGACACTATTTTACACTTTAAAAACATACTACTTTGTGAGCCTTTTTGCATTTTTATGACATACTATGACTTTTATGACACTGAAATGCAGTGCATGTTCAAAGCATGCCTGGCTCAGAAGCAGCCTATTGCTTAGCCTGATGTGTTTTGACAACCACTCAAACAAACAAGTTCATAGTCAAACACTGCTCTTCCCTGGGTCCTGAGCAACACATCTGGGTCCACGCAGCTATAGATTTATGATACTATTTACATATACATATTACTTACCTACTGTGTACTTCTACTTTAGAGGAAAATACTATAGTCCACTACATTTCCTTGACAGAAACATGTTACTGGTTATATGTGTAACCCTTTTCACCATCGGCTCGTTAAATATGAGACAATTTACTTAACACTAAATAAAGCATCAAGGCTCCTCAAACTCTAATTTATACTCATATAGTGAAAGAGACATCTCATTGTAAAGTAACTGTCTAGGGAAAAATATGACTCTCACTGTCTTGTATATATAGAGGCTAACAGGCATACCTCTGGTTTTTTCCTTTAAACCTTACCCTAATATAAACAGGAGGAAAAAACACAAACACTGAATCTCAGTTGTAGAGTTTGTATTAACAATATTTAAAGACAATGCAAACCCTTTAATATGAAAAAATAAATAAATAAATAAAATACCCGGGGTTTTCTTAGTAATTAGTCTTTCTTTTGGAGTGCACTCTGTTTAAATTTGTTTTAGCAAGCTTGCTTTTTTTGGGGGGGGGATCGTTGGCGCGCTTTAGAACTCATGCAGGACAACAGTACCTCCGTGTGGGGAATGTAAACGGCTCCTACCGCAGGGAAATCCTCCTCCTCCGGCTTCTCCGTCTGCAGCAACAGCAGCGATGAGCAGCAGCCTCCACAGCCTCTCCAACCAGCGGGAAAAGTCGGTCCTCGGCCCTCGAGACACACAGCCACGACGTCCCTGAAGCTCCCTCAGCTCCAGCAGCCTCCTCCGACGTCCGTGCGGGGAAAGGAATGCGGCGACGTCTTTCCCACGATGGCGGCGGCTAAGCTAACTCCGCTAGCTCAATTTTGCAGCCGAAAACAGACACGCTCTGTCGGCAATTCACAGTCCATAACTCTGTAAGTTAAGAGCGTGTTGACTGGCGAACCGTTAACAATCAATTAAACCCAAAAATAAATAAAACAAACAGGGAGTAGTCTGTCTCCTCTCACTCTGTGTCTCTGCTCTCCGCCCTTGTTCTTCTCCTCCTCCTCCACTGCGCACTTTTTTTTATCTACTTCCTCGCACACCCAGGTGAACCGGAAATGATAACATTACAGATTATTATTATTATTAAACACAACTTTTAACATTTTTAAAAAAAATATTGAACCAGTAATGAAATACATTTTTTAAAGGCACATATTTACCTGTAAATTATTAATAATATTTTAACCTCTTCTTTATCATGTGAATTTGTAACCATGACAACTGAATAGTAATCAGGCATCTCATCAGTAATTCAAAATATCCATACATTTTAAATGACAGGAAACCAATAACTGATAATATCAGGTTATTACACTCTCCCCCCACCAATGTAAGGCATGCCCTCATGACTTGGTAGTTTTCAAACCATAAACAACTAGTGCCAAATTTGGTTAGTGAGTGTTAAACATGAACGACCGATATGATTAGGCTACCACTGGGACACCTATATATTTGTAAAGACAAGAAACAAATCTCACTGCAGGGGCTGCTATGACACTGGGGTGCCCTGGGGCGTCATATGTTAACTTTAAGGGGGGTCTTCTGACTCTCTGAGTTCGTCTAGTCACAGTGTCATTGTCAGTGTCAGTCTCTGCGTCTCTTTGCGACAAGGGAGTCTCTGCATCCAGTGGTTCATCTCTTTGAGTCTTTTCCTGGGTCTCACTTGTCCCTTGTAAGTCAATTTTCCCTGTTGTCTCTCCAAATTCAGGTACATTTCCTCCTCTGTCCATTCCTTGTTCCTCCACACAATCCTGTGTCACTCCTTGCTCAACTGCTTCTGGTTGTCCAACTTGATCACTGAAAACAACATCCAGATCCAGACTGAATGGTTCCGACATTTCATCATCTGTTTTACACTCGAGAGGGTCAACAGATAGCTCATACCACAGTCCTTATTCCTCATCCTCCGAGTCTGTGTACTCATTTTCAGCAGCATCATTTGGTCTGACCTCTCCTCTTCCAGATTCCTCATCTGTTTTCACCTGTTGTGTCTTTTCCTTTTCTGACTTTGTGTGTTGCCTCTTTCTTCTTCGTCGAAGGACTCTCCTACTGGGTGTAGGATCCACATCAAGGACTTGATCTGGGCAGACCTTTTGTGCGAGTGGCAGGAGATGGTTTCGATGAAGGATTTTGATGGGTCCATTTCCATCTTCTGGTCTCAACCGGAACACTGGCAAGTTTGGCATTTGACTTTCCACAACATAAGGGTTTGAAGCCCAGCGGTCCGCCAACTTATGCTTTCCTTGTAATCCTAGGTTCCGTAACAAGACTCTGTCTCCTGGCAATAGCTGTGAGAAACGGATTTTCTTGTCATATCTCCTCTTGTTGCCATCATTTTGCTTGGTAGCAAGGGACTCTGCAAGTTCGTAAACAGCTTTTAACTCCTGTCTCATGTCAGTGACGTACTTGAGATAAGTTTTCTGCTGTGTGCCATCACTGGATGTTCCAAAACATAGATCCACAGGTAATCTGGCTTCACGCCCAAACATCAAGAAGTATGGTGAAAACCCAGTGGCTTCATTTGGAGTACAGTTATAGGCGTGGACGAGGTGTGTAATGTATTGACTCCACCTCTTTTTCTTGTTTGGCTCCAAGGTCCCTAACATGTCTAACAATGTCCTGTTAAACCTTTCAGGCATCCTTGAGGATGATAGGGCATCGTTCTTGATTTCTCAACCCCAAGTGTGCTCAGTACTTCATGGATAAGGCGACTCTCAAAGTCTCTTCCTTTATCACTGTGCATTCTCTTTGGCAGTCCATAGTGAATAAAGTACTTCTCAAGCAACACTTTTGCCACGGTAGAGGCCTTTTGGTCCCTCGTTGTAAAAGCTTGACCATAGCGGGTGTAGTGATCAGTAATGACCAGGACATTTTCTGTGTTGCTCGAATCTGGTTCAATGGACAGAAAGTCCATACACACAAGGTCAAGTGGTCCATCACTTTGCAAATGAGACAGAGGAGCAACTTTCTTTGGAAGAGTCTTTCTTTTTATGCACCGCACACAGGATTTGCAATACTCTTCAACATCTGACTTCATCCGAGGCCAGTAGAAACGATCTTTGACCAGGCCATAGGTTTTGTCAAGGCCCAGGTGACCTGAATCATCATGCAGTGATTTCATTACAATGTTCCTGTACTTTTCTGGCAGGACTAGCTAAGAACGGCTGGATTTGCCAGGTGGACTTGTGATTCGGTACATGACTCCTTGTTTCATGTTTAACCGATCCCACTCTCTCAAAAGCAGGGAACAGGTTTGATGTTTAGTCTTGTCAACTTGGGTTACATCTCCTTGGCTCAGAGCTGACCACACTTGACTGATGCCAGGATCCTCTTGCTGAGCAGTTGACAGCTCAACTGGAGTCCTTGACACACAGGGTAGTCAGATTGCAGTAGGCTTGTGGGATAGCCTGCATAGAGAGTCCCAAGTGGTCAATTGCTCTTCCTGAGAGTGAGTTCCTCCTTGTAGTCACCACAGACATCTGGCACATAGCTCTCACACCTGTGGCAGGTATGTCTGTCCACTCTTGTTTTTGGGTTGGTGTCGGATGGGGACGGCGAGAGAGAGCATCTGCATCAATGTTCTGAACACCTGATCTGTACTTGAGACTGAAATCGTAGGTAGACAACGCAGCAAGCCAGCGGTGACCCGTTGCATCCAGCTTGGCAGATGTCAACACATATGTCAGTGGGTTGTTGTCTGTCCTCACCTCAAACTTTGTCCCATACAAGTAGTCATGCAGCTTATCAACAACTGCCCACTTCAATGCCAGGAATTCTAATTTATGTGCCAGGTAGTGTCTCTCAGATGGGGTAAGGCTGCGACTGATGAAAGCAACTGGTCTTAACCCTTCACCTTGGTCTTGGTACAACACGCCACCTAGTCCTTCTTGGCTAGCGTCCACATGTAGCACATAGGGTAGCTGTGGGTCTGCAAAAGCCAGCACAGGAGCTTGAGTAAGCCTCCGCTTCAGCTCTTTGAAGGCTTGTTCGCATTTTTCATCCCACCTACAACCAAAGGGCTCAGACGGATTTAGGTAGGTGTTACCCTGTTTCATTTTGGATTTCTTGGCAGCTGGTGGGTAGCCGACCAACAGTTAGTTGAGAGGGTGGGCTACTTTCGAGTAATCCTTCACAAAGCGTCTGTAGTATCCACAGAACCCAAGGAATGACCGCAGAGCAGTCACAGTGCTTGGTCTGGGCCATGTAGTTACAGCTTCAGTCTTTCCTGGATCTGTTGATACACCATCTTGGGATATGATGTGCCCAACATAAGTCACTGACGGTTGACAAAACTGGCATTTATCCAGTGACAGCTTGAGACCTTCTTCCTTGAGACGGTCGAGCACCTTTAACAACCTGGTCTCATGCTCTTCAAGCGTTGTTCCAAACACAATAAGATCATCGAGATAGACCAAGACTTCGAGCAAGTTCATATCTCCAACAGTTTGTTCCATTATTCATTGAAAAGTTGCAGGAGCTCCTGTCACTCTTTGTGGCATTCGTTCAAATTGGTAGAAACCAGCGGGACAAATAAGAGCTGTCTTCCCTTTGTCACTTTCGTTCATAGGCACTTGATAGTAACCACTACGGAGGTCTAGGACACTAAACCATTTGCTTCCACTGAGACAAGCCAGAGCATCTTCGATTCTTGGCACTGAGTCCACGCACATCCTTATTTTTCCAGTTTTCTTTCTCACCACCACAATAGGCGAGGCATAAGGACTACGTGACTCAGTGATGATCCCTGCGTCTTTCAGTTGTGACAAATGCTGTCTCAGTGCTTCCACATCTGCAGGCGCCAGCCGGCAAGACCTCTCTCGAAATGGTTTGTCATCAGTGGTTTTGATAGTGTGCTGTGTGCTTTTACTGCATCCTACATCAAACTCATGGGTGGAGAAAACCTCACTGCGTTCCATCATTTTTCCGACCAATCTTTTCTTCCATTCCTCAGGGACAGGCGAGTCTCCAAAGTTGAAAGAGAAAGGGGTCACTTTTACAGTTGGCTTAGTGTCTGCCTCTTCCTTTGCAGGAGATGAGGACACAACGTCAACTGGGAACAAGTGGGCAATTGGCATGCCTCTAGTCAAGGTGATCTCTCGTGATGACACATTTCTGACTAGCACAGTAATTCTCTTAGACATCACAACAGTGGAAGCTTGCAACTCTGGTCTTACCAGAAGCTGTTCTGGAAACCTTGGTTCATCTGCAGTTTCCTCAGGTGAGTCCACGAGAATGGCTTGAGCGCTCGGCATTCCTTGGAACTTTGGCACACCAGTCACTCTGGCTATTCCTCCAGGTCGAAGGGTGACAGGTTTGTTTTGAGTGAACCACACAGTTCCTCTTTTATGACTGTTGTCATCAAGTGGGAGGTCTAAAAGCTTGTTTGAATACTGGATGCATGTGCAGTGTGCTCCTCCTTTTTCTTTGCAGCATTTGAGCAGTCGTCTCACAGTTTGCGTGTTTGTGCCAACAATGATAGAAGCCTCACCTCTCACAACTGGGTCGGGACAAACCAACACAAGGGCATCAATGGTCTCAGCCACTCCTACGTCAGCCTCCAAAAACTCCAGCTTAAGTGACAGATAGCCATCGTAAGGGTAATCAGCAGGACTGAGACCCCATATCTCTAAGACACTGATAGGTGTCAATGGCAAATGTGTCAAATATCTGTCGTAGAAGGATCTGTACAGTAGAGTCACTTGAGAACCAGAGTCAAGTATGGCTTTAGAATAGATGCCTTCAATTCGCACTGATACAACCGAGCTGGGGCCCACTAAGCCTTCTGGTATAGTGTCATCCACTTTTTCATCTGGGTTGATGCACCTGGTGGAACATGTTTCAACCACTGGGAAGCCAGGCCGTTCCTTTACTGGTTCCCGCGGTAGTTTCCCGATTTCTTTGTCAGTTTGATGAGGCGCTTGTTGACTTTTTGTAGATTTTCTTCACCTTCACAGTCTCTTTTAAAGTGTCCATCCTCCCCACATCTATAACAAAATATTCCAGATTTATCCCCTTCATTGCCAGACCTTTGTGGGGTTGCATTTTTTTTGTAGTTTGTCTTGGCAGGGATTTCGGGTTGTGGTCTTTGGTTGTCTGACTGCGATGCAACTGTATCAGCTTTGAGCATTTCAGCTTTCATGACACTGATGTCTTTTTTCAACTGCTCCACTTCAAGACGGACTTTGGTTTCAGGAGCAGACTTGGAAACTGAAGTGACAGACTGTGACATCACTGTGCTCTTAGCATCATTTCTGCTCTGAAGCATATCCTCTTCTTCCCTCACCTCCTTCAACAACTCATTGAAAGAAGGAGGGTCTCGCAGCTTGTGTGTCATGCGAATGCAAAGTGCGATCATGTCTTGTTGCAATGCACCTCTCACAACTTGCTCGATGCGCAGTCGGTTCATGTCAGACAGTTCCACACCTCCTTTCCTGAAAACACAGTGTAACAGTTTATCCAGCCTCAACAGGTAAGTAGACAGCTTTTCATCTTCATTTTGATATGTGTGTCTGAACTTGACGAGGAGGTCGGCTGGACTCTCAGTTGTTCTAAATGCTGTTTCCAAAGCTTGCATATAGTCAGATGAAGTAGCATCAGGGCTCTGTGCTCTTAGAAACCTCACTATGTCAGCAGCTGGACCTTTAAGGCATTCCACTATTCGTTGTTTTTTCACATTGTCACTGCATTGCCACTCTTCCAACAAGTTCATTGTCTGCTCTGCCCATGCGTCATACTCTTCTTCCCCACCAGGGGTGGGTTTTACTCCAGAGAACAGGCGGAGCTTTCGGTAACTTTGAGTATCAGCAGGCACTGTGTTACATTTATCCACTAAGGAGCTGATGGCATTTATCAGTGCAGTGTTAATGTCAAGGGGTGAAGGGCTGAGTAGGCCTGTAACATCAGTCATAGTCTTCCCTTCATTTCTCAGAAACGACATCAGTTTAGCTTCAAACTCTTGACTTTCTACAGGAGCTGTGAGCACATGAGCAGGCCAAGGCCCGGCCTCTCCAGGAAGTCCAACAAGGTCAGGTATGGTTTGCTTCGTCAGGTCAGTGGATGTCTTCATCAGGACAAACTGTGTTTTGGAAGCTATGTCAAAACAGCGATCAACTATTTCAGCTTTCCCAACTGCCTTAACCTGACTCAAAGCTTGAAGCAGAGTATCGTCTGTGACATCAGAGCTAACATCACTCAAAATTACTGCATTTTCACAAGCTAACTGCTTCCTTTTACACCAAGCCTCAATCTCTGTAGCATCCATTTTCTCAGCTCAAAACAGAAATTTTTTTTTTACTGTAAATGCAATTACTTTAGCAGTGCACTCAATATTGCAAAATGTTAGCAATACATCTCAATACAGACTCAAATGTGGAACAGAGTTATCAAATTTTCAACACAATCCCGGACGAGCCCCCAAAAATGTAACCCTTTTCACCATCGGCTCGTTAAATATGAGACAATTTACTTAACACTAAATAAAGCATCAAGGCTCCTCAAACTCTAATTTATACTCATATGGTGAAAGAGACATCTCATTGTAAAGTAACTGTCTAGGGTAAAATATGACTCTCACTGTCTTGTATATTTAGAGGCTAACAGGCATACCTCTGGTTTTTTCCTTTAAACGTTACCCTAATATAAACAGGAGGAAAAAACACAAACACTGAATCTCAGTTGTAGAGTTTGTATTAACAATATTTAAAGACAATGCAAACCCTTTAATATGAAAAATAAAAAAAAAAAAAAATACCCGGGTTTTCTTAATAATTAGTCTTTCTTTTGGAGTGCACTCTGTTTAAATTTGTTTTAGCAAGCTTGCTTTTTTTGGGGGGGGATCGTTGGCGCGCTTTAGAACTCATGCAGGACAACAGTACTTCCGTGTGGGGAATGTAAATGGCTCCTACTGCAGGGAAATCCTCCTCCGGCTTCTCCGTCTGCAGCAACAACAGCAGCGATGAGCAGCAGCCTCCACAGTCTCTCCAACCAGCGGGAAAAGTCGGTCCTCGGCCCTCGACACACACAGCCACGACGTCCCTGAAGCTCCCTCAGCTCCGGCAGCCTCCTCCGACGTCCGTGCGGAGAAAGGAATGCGAGGAATGCGGCGATGTCTTTCCCACGATGGCGGCGGCTAAGCTAACTCCGCTAGCTCAATTTTGTAGCCGAAAACAGACACGCTCTGTCAGCAATACACAGTCCATAACTCTGTAATTTAAGAGCGTGTTGACTGGCGAACCGTTAACAATCAATTAAACCCAAAAATAAATAAAACAAACACGGAGTAGTCTGTCTCCTCTCACTCATTTGTGTCTCTGCTCCCCGTCCTTGCTCTTCTCCTCCTCCTCCGCTGCGCACTTTTTTTATCTACTTCCTCGCACACCCAGGTGAACCGGAAATGATAACATTACAGATTATTATTATTAAACACAACTTTTAACTTTTTTTTTTAAAATATTGAACCAGAAATGAAATACATTTTTTAAAGGCACATATTTACCTGTAAATTATTAATAATATTTTAACCTCTTCTTTATCATGTGAATTTGTAACCATGACAACTGAATAGTAATCAGGCATCTCATCAGTAATTCAAAATATCCACACATTTTAAATGACAGGAAACCAATAACTGATAATATCAGGTTATTACATATGCAGTTTCAGACTTAAGCTTACGGAAAATATTAATATGTAATAATATGAACTTATATGGCCTCACTCAAGAATTCATGTGCTCAGATTTCACACATATCTTTAGTAGGATATAATTATGAAATTCTGACACTGCACCAGCAGGTGGAATGACTGCTTCACCAGGTAGGCCACGGGGCACCCTAGGCCTACCTGCCTACCTGATGTGGTTTCTCTTAAATAACAACAGATCCTGAGTTTGAGTGTTCTCAGTTTTGCATCACCTGAAACTTTTGTTTCATGCAGATAGGTATGTCTGTAATGAGAAAATATTTGCTTTAGATGTCATTTGCCACAAAAATTGGATTTTGTGTAGCTCTTAGGTGAAAGCTGTCCTATTTGCCCAGAACCCCTTCTATGCCAACTGGTGATTTCCTCATTGTAGGTGTGGATCATTGTAGGTGTCATTTGATTCAAAAGGCGGATTTTGAGTTGCTTTTTAGTTCAATCTGTCCTAGTTGCCCAGAAGCCCTTGCAAGCTAGGTAGTCGAGAGGAAGGTAGATGGTAAATGTATTAGCCATTTTTTAAACAAAGGTTAAAAAAACAAAATTACATTGTCCTTGACCCTGCTACATCTTTGGAGTTGAAGGATGACACACATTTAGGAACACATTTCAATGCTTTAGAAACACATTTTAATGCCAGAAACATGCAAAAATGTATTTACATGATTAAAAAACATGGTTTTATGTAGTTAACTTTGATTACCTGTCTGTTGTGTGTTGATTTGCTCATTAGATGTTATTTGCACCAAAACTTGTATTTGGATCAGTTAAGGTGTGAGTCAATGCTACAAGTGGATTTTGAGAAACTTTCTTATTTAAAGCTGTCGTAGAAGCCCTTATAAAGACATTTCGATGCGGGAAACTTGTGAAAATTGATTGATAAAAAAATGGTATTTTTAAGTCAAGTTGGATAGAAATGATAGAAACCTCAGGAAGAGCAACTGAGGAGGGATTCCTCTTCCAGGATGGACAGACGTGCAATAGATGTCATAAATAACAATTAAATTAAAGTAATGACATAAAGGAAAGAGAAAGAGAGAGGGAGAGAGTTAACTCCTCAGTTGCTGTATGAACAGATCTGCACTTTAGATGTGATTTTCTGCAAAATGTGTATTTGAATCAGTTTAGGTGGTAATCAATGCAAAAAGAGGATTTTGAGTAGGTTTAAAGTTAAAGATGTCCTATTTTCCCAGAAGCCCTGAGAAACATATTTATATGCCAGAAATATGTGAAAATTGATTGATATGATGGAAAACATAGTTGTATGCAGTTAACTCTGATAACTTGTCTGTTATGGGCAGGCTTCCACTTTAGATGTAATTTTCTGCAAAACGTGTATTTGGATCAGTTAAGGTGGTATTTAATTAAAAAAACAAAAAAGTGATTTCAAGTGGCTTTCTACTTAAAGCTGTCCATTTGCAAGGAATCACTTTGAAACACATTTGAATGCCTGAAACGTGAAAATGGATTAATATGGAAAACATGGTTTTTATGTAGATAACACATTTTCTACTATACATTTTGTATATACTTATATGTACTTGTATCAGTTGTAAGTGTCTTCAAATGCAAAAAGTGGATTTTGTGTGGCTTTTCAGTTAAAGCTGTCCTATTTTCAAGGAATCACTAAGAAACACATTTCTATGCTAGAAACGTGAAAATTATTTAATTTGATGGAAAAAGTGGTTTTATGTATAGAACTTTGATACTTTGATGTCTTTTGCTGTAAAATGTGTATTTGTATCAGATGGAAGTGTCTTCAAATGCAAAAAGTGGATTTTGTGTAGCTTTTCAGTTAAAATTGTTCTATTTGCAAGAAATTACTTAGAAACACATTTTCATGCCAGAAACATGTGAAATTGATTAATATGATGGAAATGTGGTTTTATATAGTTAAATTTATGAGATTTTCACTTCAGATGTCTTTTGCTTTAAAACATGTATTTTGGATCAGTTTTAGATGTCATTAAATGCAAAAAGTGGATTTTGAGTAGCTTTTTACTTAAAGCTGCCCTGTTTGCCCAGAATCACTTAGAAACACATTTCTATGCCAGAAAGGTCCGTGTAGGTCGCGGCCATTTGTTTTCCTATTTTGAGATTTCAAAATAAAAACGAAAAATAAACCATTTCCCGTTTTTTTCTGTGATAATACAAAATGAAAAACGGAAAACGGGCCGTAATACACTATCCATTATCCGTTATCCGATTTATTAGGTGTGTTTGTAAATGGAAATCAAAATTTAAATACACTCGTGGAAAACTTATTCTTGATTTCCTGTTCATTTTGGTTCCGTGACCCGGAAGTTGTACCACGAGCTAGCCAGAAGGAGAGGGCACGTCATCAGACATCTGCATATCTTGTCCACAGACATGTCTTCCTCCTCAATAGTGAGGCGCTTGCCTGCTCGATAGAGCACAAAAGTAGCACTGTCCATATCCACTTTACGTGTAAAATAAAAGAGAGGGATTAGAGGTGGTCGTAATGTCTCGCTCGGAGTCCTGAGCCTGGCCGCGCAAACTTTTTCTGACGCCATCTGATGACGTGCCCTCTCTTTCTAGGTAGCTCGTGGTACAACTTCCGGGTCACGGAACCAAAATGAACAGGAAATCGAGAAGTTTTCCACAGGTGTATTTAAATTTTGATTTCCATTTACAAAGACACCTAATTAAATCGGATAACGGATAATGGATAGTGTATTACGGGCTGTTTTCCTTTTTTCATTTTGTATTATCACAGAAAAAAACGGGAAATGGTTTATTTTTCGTTTTTATTTTGAAATCTCAAAATAAGAAAACGAATGGCCGCGACGTACACGGACCCAGAAACATGTTAAAATTGATTAATGGACATCGGCTGAAAGAGCAAATACAAGGAAAATATAAAAGAAGGAAAGTATATGAGTGAGAGCACTTATTGATAGCAGTGTTCCTGGGGCCAGTGCTAATGCAGTAAATGAGGTGATTAAAAAACATATTTTACATGATGCTTACTGATTTTTCTTATTTAAATCTTAATATGTACATTCATTCTTCTTGTTATTAGTCTCCAAATAGAACATGGCTCTGTCCAGCAGCTACATCTCAAGCCCCAAATTGGTCCAATCTATCATAATACACAAAGAAATGGGGCAGGAAAATAAACGTGCATATTTACACTAAAAAAAAAAAAAAAAAGTCAGTCAGCATCACATAGTGTTTTTTAATCTGGTGGAAAGATTTTTCAATCAAAATTGAAACAACGAATTATTAATTATGTATTATAGTGTGATTTGCTGCTCACCCCATTTGCTCCAATAGAATTGATACCACAGTCTGAAACATAACTTAAACCTTTTCTATAGCACAGTATAGAGTAAAACCCTGTCTAATTTAGATGGAAACATTTCTGTACCTTCTTTATTTCAGTCTTTCACTTGTTAAATTTATGAAAAACTCAAAAACACAAAAGTCATACAGCAATTAGTGAGAGACCTTTATTAGTCATAAAAATACATACTATTACAATATAAGAGATGAGCATATACTGTCACATCCTTCTCCTTTTCACTCCAGTCAATCACCGCATTTGCCTCCAGTCACCCGACCCTTCATAGACCAGATTGTAGGTCTCAGAGATCACGATGCATGGCTGCTATTTGATGCTACCCTGGTAGGTATGGACTGCTTGCCGTTGGCTGTGGCTCAGGAGGTAGAGTGAGAAGTCAGCAGTTTCGATCCCCGGCTCTTGTTGAAGTATCCTTGGGCAAGATACTTACTCCCGGGCTCTCGATGACTGCGCAATCAGTGTGTGAATGTCTAAAGCTGCAGATGGCACCTTGTGCAATAGTCTCCGCTACAAGTGTGTGAATGTGAGTGTGAATGGGACAATGCGACTCATAGTGTAAAAGCACTTTGAATGGTCAGAAGACTAGATAGGCGCTATACAACATAAAGTACATTTACCATTGCTGTGGAGGGTCATGAAAAAAACTGAGGGTCATGGGAGTCCTGACCTCTGGGATTACACAGCCTTTCAGCAAAAATCCCAGGACAGTGCATCACTATGGTTTTGTAAGAATAAAGTAACTGTCACTACTTTTCGCCCTCAGAGCAACATCTTGTGTTCACACAGAAGAAGCAAAGTGACCCATAAACTCAACAATGTGTTGGCATCAACAACTTTGTCAGAAAGAAAATGTTGTGAACAGACCCTTTCACCAACTCAGATATCTACATTTTATTTTGAGTGCTACAGGATAAAAATAAGGATTGGTTTCACACATTTATAGTTATATTTCATTAGTAGCAGGGCACAAAGTATCTTAGAGGAAATTATAATTATCAACACTCTAAAGTTAATCCCTTGTGAATACACTGGATTTAAAAATGTGTTTTCATTTTTTTATGTTTTCCATGTGTGTTTCCATGTCCTGCTAAAGCCATCCATTTATACTTGTCAATGAAGGTCTGTCAGTGTGCTCACTCGGTAATATTTTTTACAATACATGGAAAAAAAAACCAATGACACTTTTTGAGCTGTTTGCAGCACATTTCATTGTTCCTGGAGGCTAGAATTTGAGTGAGTCTTGGTTTGGCTTGGATCCGTTTTGCTACAAGGTCAAATAGAATGAAAACAACACAATGTTGTACACAGGTAAACATCTCTTTTTGAAAAAACAAACAAATTCAAAAAAAGAAAAACCTTCAAATGGTTATAATGGTTATATTACCAGTAATACATTGTCAGAGTAGGAATGTCATTATCATTAAATTTCATGGTAGCAAAAAAGCCATGTTAGTAGGAATTTAAATGTTTGAGTGTTAAACAAATGCAACAGTTAGAAATTTGACATTTAAGTTTTAATTAGGTGCCATTATTGAGCACAAAGAGCAGCCAATGAGAAAGTGGCAATTTGGTGCCGCTGTCATCTTACAAGAATTCTTGCATCCAGGAAAATTTTTATGCACCAAGTTATAAAGGAAAACAAAATTCAGGTGGCAAGTGACAATCCAAAATATTAAAAAAAAATAGAAGGAATATAATCACATTCTGTATTGCTTTCAGATACTTATTTTCCTGTAGAATAATAATCCTTAATGTTATTTCTGCTGTGGCAACACACTTGTATTCATGATATACCTTAAAGTCCCCATTTGTGTCTTTTGTCTAAGGAAGTAATCTCTTAAAGTGTGTCACCTATTATACATATATACGTGTGTGTGTGTGTTAAAGGCGTAAATTGGCGCGTAAAAATTCACTAGAATGCAGATTTAAGTTTGTTTGATACTCAAAATTCTTGGGGGAAGAACTCCTTAGACATCGCCACTTAACAGGTGACCTTCAAATGTCTGAAAAAATTAGTGTATCTGATTAGGTTAGGTCGGTCTGGGCCAAAATGCCAGGGCCGATTATTTTTGTCCCAGTCCAGCCTTGCTTCTTCCTAATTAACTTGGAGTGTGCTATGAAAATAGCTCATGTAAATAGTTCAAAGTATTGTATTTTACAAAATGCTGATGATTAATCAGTAAATGTCCACTATAAGTATAGCGGGCTCTTGACTGCTTAAAGTTGGTATCCCTAATATAACCGAAAAAAGGCTAAATGAAACATGGTGACAGTAAGATATAATTTAAAATATTTCAATGAACAAACTGACAATCACATTGTATTTAACAAACAGGAAGATAACAGCTAAGAGCACTGATTAGGTTAGGGAGACTGTCCATTGCTTGAATTGACAAGTAAGATCAGAAAAGGTGCATTTGGGTTATTAGGTCAAAATGGCACAGAACAAAAAAATGCTGTGTGGCATTCTCACTGTATCAAACAACTTTAGAGAACTTTTAGGGGATGCTGTGGAAATGGTGTGAAGGTGGAAGTTGTGGTTGGGTTGAGCCTGCCTAGCCCTCTCTTGCCGTGACCCGTGGCTCAACCAGTGAGCTGTGGATGATGCTATTGATGGACTCCGCCCCCTCTCCTTCCAGAAAAGTGCGGTGGTCTCCCTCAATAATGTGGACTGACACCTTACCATCACATACCTGAATAAAGACATACGAATCAGACAGAATTTTTCAGCATTTAAGTAGAGAGGAATTTAAAAGTTTGTCACATAATCATGCTGTCAATATGTATAACAATATGTGGGATGACATAGTCAAGAGGATCTGCAATAAGAAAGGTTAGGATTAAAAAAAAAACAATTAAAAAAATTTAAGTAGGTGTAACATTTTAAAAACTACAAAAAATAAAGTGCATATTTTTATCTTTTTATTACTATGTAATAAAAGTGTGTAGATCCCCAGATACAGAGTTATCCTCCCCATTGTTAGAAGCATTTCCTGAGGGGCCGTTAAGACTGCAACAGGTCTTGCATTAAATGTCAACATTTTGTTGGGGTTTGGCTTTTTGACAATGCGCAAGACCTCTAAGAACACTGATGTCATGGCTGCACTTCACGCATGCGTGTTGTGTTGTTCTTTGGTGCATCATTACAAAGTTACACCACCAACTCCTTGCCTGGCATGCATACTATGGTGTTTTCGAGTGTTTTTGTGGATTCGTGTACATGAGGAACACGGAACGCTTGTTTAAGCCTAGCCAGTCTTGCGCAGAAATTATCTCTGGTGATTGATGAGCTATGCATGCTGTTTAGATTTGTGTCCGAGCCCACTCACTCTGACCTGACGTCATACAAAAAGGGATGGCAATAATCTGTCTGTGCATGGATAGGCAGATTTCAAACTGCTGTCAAAAATTCAGTTATCAAGACACAATTCTGAGAATTTGCATAATCCATCTAGACAGCATAGTAATGTTGATAATTTGTTTTTATAAAGACTGATTTGCTTTATAAGTGAAAAACTGATGTTTAAACATACACATTTTCCATAGCCTGCAAAAATTTACATGAAGGCAGAATTCAAAATGCATTCAAAATGATTTTTTTTTTTTTTACATGAACTTTGAAGATTTATGTAGCAATTTATGTTTACAGCACCATTTACAGTCAAACAATTTGATGCATTGTAGGCTCAAGGTTAGTTTATTAGTTGGTAAGGGACTGTCTGAAGATGCCTAGTTTGGTGACAATTGAGCAAAAAATGTGGGAGGTGAGAGGTTTAATGAGTTTTACAGTATTTGATTAAAACTGACTGAATGACTTAATTTCTAAGTCTTCTAAAACTTCTGTAAGTTTTCTTAATTTCACCACAGTGAGATGTAAAAAAAGTTTCTTTAAAACTGAGCCTACATTTTGGTGTAAGTTTCAAAGCTGTAGCACATCCCAATGATTTTTTATAAAATTTCAAACTTTTGAAATTTAGATGGTCGTTGTAGCACCATGATCAGCACTATTTGCTGTTGGCCCCCGAATTCACATGATGAGACATTCATGCTACGCTCACAGTGAATCCTAGGATGGCGAAGGAATGGCCCATCTTACTCTGCCCTACTCTTTTTATGATTGGATAGTACTTGTTACCTTCAAGGCGAGGGTTGGTTATGATTAGGGTATTAATGTCAATCAGCCAATCAGAGAGAGAGGAGACCTGAAATTAAAATAATCAACATCACTGCTCATCATGGAGGGGCTGCTTACTTCAGTGGCCTAAGTGAAAACGCGGGTCTATCTAAAGCCAGTGTTTGGTTTGTCCATTCTGGGCTACTGTAGAAAAATGGTCGTGCAACATGGCAATCTCTATAAATGAGGACACACTCCCTATGTAGCTATAAATGGCTCATTCTAAGGTAACAACAAAGCAAAACAAACATTTCTCATTTTTAGGTGATTATACACTGGATGAAACATACTAATTATAATACTAATTATACATTATATACCACTTTTGCCGATATATCCCCTTAATTCTTATTTATTTATTTTTTTAACTGAAAAACAAGTTAAATAGCAAATAGATGTTCAAGACTTTAAATGTTCAGAAGAACTTGAGTAGGTACAAAGATTTAATTGAAAATTAGGTGATAGTATGTGTATTATTATGAATTTATATTCAGGTGTGATGGAGCATTCACTTTAGACTGGTAAAAATACCAGAAATAATTTGTTTGAAATAAACACAAGTGGGGCTTGAAACCCATGCAAATGTGTGTGAGTATACT
Source organism: Plectropomus leopardus (assembly GCF_008729295.1). Lineage (NCBI taxonomy): Eukaryota > Metazoa > Chordata > Actinopteri > Perciformes > Serranidae > Plectropomus > Plectropomus leopardus. The sequence continues at coordinate 29,545,479 of NC_056481.1, read as the reverse complement.
AATGTGTGTTACCTCGCTGAGATTGTAGTCAGCTCCCAGGTTTTGTTCGTATTCGCTACTAGTTTTAGCACGCAGTAGTGTCACATTGCCATGGTATTTTGTTGCAGGCACATAGTCATCAGCAGCCTTTAGCTTGTAGTAGAAGGTGGTTGCTGCAAACTGAAGTGATTCTTGGCTGATGTTCTTGTGGCTGGAAGTGATTAAGTCCACTGCACTCTTGACACGGGCCCCCAGGTCTGACAGTGGCAGAAGAGTCTCCACAAGCTGCAGAATAAAAGGGGCCAGGAGTCAGAAGAGATTTGGCCAGAAGCTGCGACAGAAATATAATGAAAGACCAGACCACAGAACAGGATGTAAACGAGAACAAACCACCTAGGAGGGTAGAACATCATGTTATTAACTTGTTAAAGTCTTGCATCACTCCTGTCTACCTAACATGGTCTCTAATGTATATTGTATACTGGGATACATGACCGTTTGTATAATATCCATCTTTAATCTGTTTTTGCTGATCCTTTACAGGTTGTGGGGAGCTGGCCACTAATAACTGACAAGGCAAGAGGTGGGGTACAACCTGGACAAGTCACCAGTCAACTGAAGGGTGGACTGTTAATTACAGGGGTGACAACCAACCACAGATCAAACTCACATTAACACCTACAAGTTATTATGACAGTTGTCCTAACCTGCCTGTCTTTGGACTGTGGGAAGAAACAAGAGAACCCAAAGAAAACACATATGGCAGGGGAGAACATATACTCTCCCCAAGATCCCACAAGGTCCCCTCCCTTTAGATCATTGAACCTTTTGCTTTGAGGCTGCCATACTACCCACAGTACCACTGTGCCACCCATTCTAATGAAATCCAATTTTTGATCTATTTTGGAATGAATTTTTTGGTATCATTTGAAACTACAAGACCACAATGTCATTGTGTGGAGGAGTTAACACTCCAAAGTTTGGAAAATGTTGGCCAGGCTGTTGCGCGGCCATTTTCACAGAGGTCCCTTGACCTCTCACCTCAAAATATCTGAATGAAAATGGGTTCTATGGGTACCCAAAGAGCCTCCCCTTAACGGCTATGCCCTCTTTAAACTAACCCCACGCAGTTTGAGGCAAAATTCATGTAGTGTTTTTGCATGCAGTATAAATGTGTGACTTTTGCCCATTGCGTTTGAATACTTCTGTATTCTGGGGTCCCAAAACAATCTTAAAAATTCAAAAATGAATTACTGGAAAGCTGGGACTCTTGGGGATTCACTGGGCCTGAATGTCTTTATGTGTGATTTCAGGCCCACATAGTAGCAATTACATTTGGTGAGACTTGACCTATAAAATGACTAGAACCGCTGTGGCTCAAGTGGTGGAGTGCGTCGTCTTCTAATTGGAAGGTTGGTGGTTTGATCCCCGGCTCCCCCAGTCGATATGTCAAAGAATGCCAAGGCAAGATGCTGAACCCCTGTAGTGGACTGCCTTGGCGTGGTCATTACATTTTTCCTCTGAGGAACTCCAGAGCTCAATGTCCCCTGGGCAAGTGGGGGACACGTCAAGAGACACTGTTTTACGAACCCAAAACATCCAACAGGGGGTTGTTAATTAACTTAACTTATACTCCCTAGGGATGTCTGCAAACACGCTCTGCCTTTTTAAGCCACGGGAAAGTGTCAGTATCTGACACCCTCCATCCTGACATATGGTGGAAGGTAAGCACTCCGAAGGTCCCATCAGCATACCACAGGATGTAAGGCATCTGAACGACCTCCTGGGATCACCCAAGCAATACCAAACAACCATCGTATTGCCTCCCCTGCTGAGATAACCAACTGGTCAAACATTGGGTAAAACCATTATATAACCCTGTGTTGTGATAAACATCTGACAGAATGACTTGGACCAAGGTTGTAAGTTAAAATTTCCCTTTCTTCCCTAATCTTTGTGACTGGGGGTGAGGTTGTCTCCCTGCTTCAGTAAACAGATAGGAGCACCTCCCATTCTTTTCATCTCATGTAATTTGAATGAGTTAGGTAAAGTACGTTTTATTCCCCTTTGTTATAATGGAACTATACTGCCATCTAGTGGTCTTAGTTATTAGTAAGCTCGTAACCAACTTTGTAGTTACATTGTATTTTGAATTCATTGTATAATGTTAAAAGTAATCCTATATCTAAGTAATCACCAAGTTTCTTAGGATCCATGGTACAATGTTATGTTATGCGTGGTCATTTCACAAAATTGAGCAAAGGATCTTCAGAATCATGTGTTACGTTATAAATTACTTTTAGGTCTCCTAACATGCATTTGAAGTTACTGTGATGAGACTATAGTGGTGAGGAGATACGTGAATTTATACACCACGGGTTAGATCGCGTAATTCCTCATAAAGTTCAGAGACATAAATGTCTCCTAAATTACATTAGGTCTTTTAGAAACTTATACCAGATGTGCGATCGCTCGGTGCAAAAGTTCACTAACTCCGCCTTCCATCCGCACCCCCAAATCGAAAGATAAAAACTGAGTGGCTCTCTCTCTCTAAGCTCTCTCTTCTCAAGGCTTCTCCTCTTCTCTCTTCTGAAGTTTTTCTTCGCTCCTTTCTACCGCGGCGCGTCTCATGCATCCGCGCTCGCAACTTTTCTTTTCTTCAATTTTATAAGCGGAGCCGCAACAGCACACCAGAGCTTTGCTGAACTTTAACTTTTGAAGCCATTTTCTTTTAAATCTCTTTGACGCTTTTCTTTATACCAGTTTTTGGTCAGTAAAGACACTTTCGGTAATTCGTTTTTAAGTAAAATCAAATTAATAATTTAAAGTGACTCCCTCAGACCAGTGGGATTACTTTGATTATTTCTGCGAGTTTTAATTGAGAAGGACACTCCGCCATTCGCCATAAACTCTGCCACAGATCTAGATGCAACACCTGCTGCACAAACTATCAGCATCCGTTGCCTGCCCTTAAGGACTTTGTTTAAAGACTTTTACCGGTTCGCTGAGGCGAACACCGAGGCCAGTTAAAGACCGCCTTTCAGCGGGTCACCTCGTCTGGAAGACGCGCCGCAGCTCTACCCTGGAGTGGCGCGAGGACCTGGACCTCCCCGGAGAAGTCTAATCAAGTCGACAAAAGTAGGCAGAATAACATTTTCTAGTGATCAGACTTGACGTCGTATAGCGAAGCTTTAATGCCAAATTTCTAAATTCTACGTCACCGTTCAGTGCGCATCCACGTTTTAGACGGTCACGTATTTCCTCCACTATCATCCATAATTAATTATTTACATCACCTGAACATACATCACGTAGGTTCACTTTTATGTGTTCACTGTCCTTTTATATGTCATACTATTTCATCTATTTACTCTTCATTTTATTAGTCTAAATAAATTATCCTCATTTATCGCCAAGTCGTTGTCTGTGGATATTATTTCATGAGAGAAACAAGATCAATGTATACAGAATAAACGGTACAGATTATGAGATTGATTAAAGTAATGACATGTCTTAACACTGTCACAATTTAAGATTTAATTTTCTCCTGAATGGAGAATGGTGCCCCTTTTACTTTAACGAGTGCAAAATCCAAATTTTAACGTAGTTATTAATAACCGCTACACCCCATATCACTCTAGATGTCTGTTCCATCTGTGTGTGAATCTGTATGAATGTATAAAAGTCTGAAGTGACACCTTGTAAAGTTGCCTTGGTCACAAGTGTGTGAATGTGTGTGTGAATGGGTAAATGTGATCCACAGTATGAATGTGCTTTGAGTGGTCAAATGACTAAAAAGGAGCTTTACAAGTGTAGGTCCATTTTATCATTTATCTATTGCCACCTCACGACTCCATGAAACATTTCAGCCACAAACTACATACCTTGGGCAAAATACATACAATGGTGTCATAATGAGTCAACAAGTGTACTTAATTTCTCTCTCCTCCTCTGCAGAAAATTCTACAAAGTAAAAAGCTATTTTTCAGCTTTTATAATTATTAGGATTTTTATTTTCTATGCTGGTGCACCTCCCTAAAAAATCCCTTCAGTATTCTACAACGATCCAAAAATAGTTATTTAAGAATTCTTGTGAAAATTTCTGTATTGTAAATATCGCATTATATATGCAACTAGCACAAATAAGCAAGGCTCTCATTCATAGTATTTGTTTTGATGTCTCTCCTTGGCATGTCTCACTATGGAAAACACCTCCCTATGTATTCCATGGAGGCACTTCTCCATTATTCTCTCATTGCACAAATCCTGATTGGCTGCTGATGTCGCCTCAGGCGGAGGCGCTAGCTGCCTCTGATACTAATCCACTGTCTGGTTTTTACCATTGACTGGTCTTCACCATAATAGACATGGAGTCTAGTGTTGATGTTAACCTCCCTCACACCAGAGGAGATGGAGACTCAGGGGCTTGACTATGCATTTGCGGAAAAAGAATTTTGAGTAAAGACACACGTGAGGTTGGCTTTTGCTGCCTCGGGCTGGAACATGCCCGGCTGGCCATCAAAGCCCATGGTTCATGCAGGCACTGTGCCTGCTTCACTGTGAAGAGCCTCCATAGACAGCTAACTCGCCAAGCTAGCTTGTCTGGAAAGGACCCTTAAATGTCTGCAATCTGTCGACCTACAAACGGGACAACGAGTGGACTAAGGCCAGTGCTGGGACATGTGTAGGCCCCAGCCAGGGCTCCCAGCTGGACCTTGCCACTGTGGCTCCACCAGTGGAAGTAGTATTGGAGCTGGACCTCACGCTGCTGTGTGTGCGGTGCCAGACTGGCACCTTCAGGTCCGAGGGAAAAGGAACAGGGTCATTGTGGCAGACACAGAAGGTTCCTTCTCCCCTCACAGCAGCATTTTTATTAATCAAGCATGTTGCACTCCGCCACTTGATGGCCCAATAAGGAACACACAGTGCAGGCATCTGACGATGGTTTTTAGGCATGGTTTTACTTTCAGCGTCCTTTAATGTATTTTTGCATTTATGTATGTTATCATATGCTCCTAATGGCTGACTCTGTGTGATTGTTTTATTCTGTGTTTTGTTCATCATAGTACAGAGACGGCACTAGTAAAAATTAATAATGACGTATTGATTGCTTCTGACACAGTTCTGGTCTCTGTTTTAATCTTACTAGATCTCAGACACCATTGACCATCAGATCTTACTGCACAGACTGGAACAGTTAATTGGTCTTAAAGGAATGACACTGGGCTGGTTTAAATCTTACTTATCAGATTGTTCCCAATTTGTTCACATCAATGATCAATCCTCCGTGCATACTAAGGTAACTCTCTATAAATTTCCATTGTTATGCTGACGATACGGAAATATATCTATCTATGAAACCAGATGAAACTGATCTGAAGTTAACTGAAGTTATTGTTCTTGGCCCCAAAGACCTCAGAAACTCCCTTTCTAAGGATGTCATTTCTCTAGATGGCATTACCAATATAAAACAAACTTCTAGGGCTGCTTTCTTTCACTTGCGTAACATCGCAAAAATTAGACATATCCTGTCCCAAACAGATGCTGAAAAATTAGTACACACATTTGTCACCTCTTGGCTGGATTACTGTAACTCTCTATTATTTGGTTGCCCCAACAAATCTCTTTGGTCTCTCCAACTGGTGCAGAACACTGCTGCATGTGTTCTAACGGGAACCAAGAAAAGGGACCATATTTCTCCCATTTTAGCTTCTTTGCACTGGCTCACTGTGAAATCCAGGATTGAATTTGAAATCTTCCTCCTTACTTACAAAGCTCTAAATGGTCAGGCTCTATCCTATCTGTCGCAGCTCAAAGTTCATTACCAACTCAAGATCACTGCGCTCTGAAAATGCAGGATTACTTGTGGTTCCCAAAGTCTCCAAAAGTAGGATGTGAACCAGAGCCTTCAGCTACGATGCTCGTCTCTTATAGAACCATCTTCCAGTTTTGGTCAGGGAGGCAGACACCGTTTCCACTTTTAAGGGTAGACTTAAGGCTGACATAGCTTTAATCTGCCGGGGGACTTTCTATGATACGCTGAGCTCCTTTTCCTTCTCCCTCCATCTGAAAATCACTCATGTCTGTTTACTGCTTTACGTTTACTGCTTAGCTTAGCCTTGTATCTGTGATAGCCATTTGTTAGCTTAGCTTAGCCTCATATCTGTGACAGCTATGCAGTAGTTTAGCTTAGCCTTGCATCTGTGATAGCCATGTGGTACTGTCACTACCTGGGGCTCGCGATTACAGAGCCTGGGTCTGTTAAACAGCACTATGTTAATCCCGTTGCCTCTCCGGAGCATTCCTGCTCCCTTGTTTCGTTATGATAACTGTGCTGGTGCTGTGACCCTGCCTTTGGTTGTGCTTCTGCTGCGGCTGAACTGATACTGTACCCCTTGCTCGCCCTGATCATGGTCTTGGTCCTGGTCCTGCTTGCGCCAATGCATCATGCTTTTGGTCAGTCTGTCTCTGAGTCAGACAGAGTCTATGCGATGTACAAAAGTAGCAATCGTCCCATTAAGACAGCAGGGCATTCGTCCAACCACATATTTAGCTGACAGGCTCCTGCTAGCACTGTCAGGAGGCCATGATGCAAAGGAATGCCCTCATAAAACACCTTGTCGACCTGAGTTTTGTAATAAATACAGAAAAGAGTGTGTTCTCTCCAGTGCAGAGACTATCCCTGGAGCCTGTATCCTTTACTGCCCACCTGTCAGTGGAGATGAAAGCCATCAAAGCTTGCCTTGTGCATTTCCAGCTGCACAAATCTGTTCCTTTCCTATGTCTGAGATGACTCAGGCTGATGGCATCAGCCGTCCTAGTAGACCAACTCAGCCGCTTGTGCATGAGTGATTTCCAGTACTGGGTGGCCTCCCTCAGATGGGACCCCACACGTCACGGTACACAGGGGGTGACCATCACTATGAAATGTGTAATGGCACTGTGCTGCTGGCAACACCCAGCTTTCCTGGTACAGGGGTAGCCCATGGGCACCGTCCTACCCCAGAAGGTCGTCAATACAGTCTCTGTAGTGTATCTCTACAGTGTTTCCTGTCTCTGAGAGTGACACTAGTCCCAGGAGTTATAAACCTGGGGGCAGATCTGCTGTCCAGGTGCGTGCCACTATAGGGAGATTAAAGTATGCATCCAGCCATTATAAGGTGCAGCACTACAGTCGGGCTCTTGTTCATGTCAAGGGAAAACATGCAGTGGCCACTGTTCTGCTTAGTGTGCAATTTAAGTGTTCCACTCGGTGTGGATGCACTTGCTCATGTTTGGCAACCCATCATCCTGTAGGCATTTCTTCCTCTGGCTCTTGTATCTGCCACCCTGTGAAGAGTGAGCACCGTCACACTGGCCAGCAATGCACTTGCTAGGGATATATCAACTCCTGTGTGGACATCTATACAGGGACATGATGTCCCTTTATGACATCATAAATATACATCTCTTTTCAGTACTTGGTTGGTGTGATTTTGTCATTCCTGCAGGACCTAATTGACATTTAAAAAGCTTTCTCCACAATTTAGGTGTACCGAGCTGCTAGTATACATCCTATGGTTCACAGTTTGATGAAAGGGGCACATAGCCTACTCAATGTTTCTAGGCTGCTGGCTCCTCTATTTGACTTAGTAGTGGTTTTGGATGGGCTTTCTTGTCCTATTTTTGAACAACTGGAGAAAGCCAACTTAAAACATCTGTCTCTGAGGACAGTGTTGTTTCTGGCTTTGGCATCTGCTAAGCAGGTCAGTGCCATTCATGCACTCTCAGTACATCTTTTATGTACTTAGTATTCCCTGGGGAATGTCAGGTTGTCATGGAAGCCTAACTCTGCCTTTATACCAGAGGTGACTGGCTCATGCTCCCCAAATGACCTTGAAGCCTTCTTCCCTTCACCTTTTTCTTCAACTAAACGACAGCAGGCCCTCATGCTGGTTCATTTCCACTTGCTTGTCCAGTTTGTGACTTGCACTTCTATATGGACAGGACTGAGGGCTTCAGAAGAAGCAACCAGCTCTCTGTATCCTTGGCTAATTCCCATGAGGCCTATTACAAAGCAACAGCTCTCCCATTGAGTTGGGGGCAATTGCTCACACCTATATGAACCAGTGTTTGCAGGTGCTGATGGGCCTACGAGCTCATTCTACTTGTGGCCTGGCTACATCATGGGCCCTGTTTAAAAGTGCCTTCATCCAGGACATTTGCTCAGCAGGGTGTTGGCCCTAACCTTTGTCTGGTTTTATAGACCAAATGTCTCTGCTGTCTTATCATGGCTTAGGTGTTACTGAGTGCAGGGCCCTTGCCAGGACAGAGTGATCCCTGTTGAGTTCTTAAGGTTACTTGAAATAAACTTGTCTGTCAATATGGGAGTCTATATCCTATAGTATCCTATAGTGAGAAATGGAAATGAATGCTGTAAATGAGAACTTAAGGTTACTTGTAGAACCTTGGTTCTCGGGGTAGCAAGAGTGAGATGTTTCACCAGACAGCCCATCTTGCTGCTGTGAAGTAAGAAGAGGTGCTTATTTTAAATAATGCTTATCGTACTGCAAGCTATTTGATGGCAGGCAGATCACAAGCCAATCAGGATACCATAGTGACACATCCCACTCAAGCTCTCTGGGAATACTGGGCTATGCAAATATCTTAAAAGATGCAATTTATAATTTCGAGCCACCCAGTCCAACAGAATAGGGGGCAGTATTTCACCCATTCTCAATGTTGCCACTGAGACTCATACGGATATTTTTCCAGCAGGTTGGAGCAGGTTTCATTTCAGTTATTGTCAACACAAAAAAAACTTTCTTTGCTGTGGAGAGTGGCTTTCTTTGCAGAGCTGCATGTTTTGGGGTGACAGTCCTCACAGAGACCGTTTGGCTTGACTTTTTTTTTCTCTCTCTCGCTTCAACTTCTTCCTCCTCTCCTGCCGCACACTAGAGACTGCAGTCACTTGCTACTGCCCTTCAGGCTGGGGTGTATTATTACCAGAGGGAGGTCCTGAGAGGATATGGTGACTCAATGTCACCCCTCAGGCCAGGACGTATTATTACAGCTAAGGACTTCCAGTCCCTGACTACAAAGCAGTAAATATCTTTGCGATACAATTCATAGGCATCTTGGACATGACATCAAAAGTGTGACTTCTTCACACACTCTGTTGTTAGGGTTAATTAATTTTTTTGAATCTCGAAACATTTTTTTTCCCCATCTCTTACAAATTGAACCTTTAAGTTATACAGACAAATTAGTTGTGGTTCATTCTTCTGTTTGTGTGTATGTGTGTGTGTGTGTGTCAGAGGCTGTATACCTTGTTGTACGGGATGCCAGTGAACTGCTGGATAAAGGCACACAGGGCTTCAGTTTCAGCCTCAGACTCCTTGCCTGGTGTCAACTTGGCCCTGTAGCTCTGGAAACGAAACCAGATAAACTGACATTACCAACTTGCAGTTATTTTTAAACCTCATGCTGTTACTAAACTACATTAAATGCATAGCATAGCACGTTTCTCTAACCTGTGTGTACGCAGCCACATAGGAGTGTGATCCATCAAACAGAAAGAGGTGCTCCACAGGCAAATTCTGGGTCTGAAGTTGAGAGCACATTTCAAATGCCACACAGGCACCAAATGAGTAGCCAGCAATTCGATATGGCCCGTCTGGTTGAACCAGTCTGATACAATTCACATAGTGGGCTGCCAGGGACTGGATGCTGTCCAGAGGAGCAGCTAGGGGAGAGAGGATAAAACAGAGTGAATATGGTTGGACACTGTATAATCAGTTCAATGGCATCACTTACAGCGTGAAATCCTCATATGTGTATATGCTGCTATATGTAATGCTCAAAACTATTTTAATCATTTCAAGGCCTGTGATATACGGGTTATTTTCTTCTCATCTGGTTTGGATGAGCCTAAATGTGTATGTGTGTGTTAACTCAGAATACCTTCTGTGCACTGCAGACCATAGCAAGGCATGCTAAGCTTGAGAGAGAGCGTCTTAAATGCAGCAATGGAGCCCTCAATGGGATGGACCAGGAACAGTGGTCGCTCCTGGCTCTGAACCTTGTTGAGTGCTATCACCGTGGGGCTGTTAGGTTTTACCAATAGCTGGGCCAGATCAGACTCCAACAAAGACCGAACACCATCCCTCTTAGTGGTAACGTGGTGAGATTCTGGATAGTTGAAAGTAGTAAAGACAAAAAAAAAAAAAAAATCCAAACTCGTTTATACTGTTCTGAGTGTATCTGAAGACCTTACAAAGCCACATCCTACAAAGAACTGGATTTAGACTGATCTCTATGAGAATCTCTCAGTGTTTTCTTTTTTTGGGTTAATTTAAGAGCTGCTCTTCATAATACCATTTGTTCCTCCTGGTTTGCTGGTGGCCAGCTCTTGCAGCTTGTTGATGGTGATCTGGCGGATCTCCCTCATGGCCATGACGATGTCATAGTCACGCTCCAGAGTCTGGCGAACCTCAACACCCATCAAGGAGTCCAGGCCAAGGTCAGCCAAGGAAGCATCAGCATTAAGGCTGTTTACATCCTGAATGCCTGAGGGTGAGGGCACAGTGAAAGCTCTGTTAGCTTTGCCTGATCAAATGCAGATTGCAACAAAAAAAGTCAGTGAGGAGAATGCATCTTTCTTAATGGAAAATAGTCAGGTAAAATGAATGAATAACCTAGAACTATAATCAAGAGCACTAATTGCTGTTTTATGTCAATATGTCAATGTATGGATAGGATGCGTAAACTATGCGAGTATGTTATGTCACAGAATTTTAAAACAAGGATGGAAAAATCTGAAGGCTGTGTCATTTTGACAGATAAGACCTCCGAGGGTCATCTGCCATAACTTCAGCCATCACAATTTTAGGCTATATTACCACGCGTCATTCCAAAATGTCACAGCAAGTGAGTGTCTGAAGGTTCTTTGCATGGACAGAATCTCTGCTCTTTTTAATTATTTTTTTTCCATGCTTATAAAGGCATACAAGGGTGAAGTGGTGTTCCAGAGCACAATCAAGTTACACTTTACCACTGTATTGTAAACAACCAGAATATTTGCAGTTTGCATAATCTGGCTTAAATTCATAAGCATTTTTAAGTGCTTGAAAATCCAGTCATCACCAAAGTGTTTGCCATACAAGAGAGATAATAAAAAACAAATGGGGCCATCAAAGTTGTAGTGACATTTAAGGTGTGTTGGTTGATTCACAGCATCAACTTTGGGCTCATTTAAATGTCTGTATATATATACAGTTATCTTTGCATACAAGGATAGATTAATCTGGATAGGCAGAGTCAAATGATTCATACAACAAGCAATGGTTGTAGGGTGGGTGGTTGTAACACTGTACATTTTAACAAAGGCAGCTTTGTAGACGATAGTGGTCTGTGAGGCCATTAAAAACATTGTAATGGTGATGGAAAATTCTTTTCAGTATATTATCAGTTCCTTCTGTTCCGCCATTTTTTCAAATGTCTTTAGTCATCTCATATGGTCTTCTCTCGCTAACTGCTCTACACTGCCCTCATCATCTCCTGTTGAACTGTTCTGTTACATCTGTATCCATAAGCTTTCAGAAAATATGCGCAAATATGCAAAAATACAGTTTAAATGAATGTGTAGACAGAAGGCTCCACCAGTGTCCGTATACTTGTCAAACCCAAGCATTAATGCATTGACTAACATGCAAGAAAACATTCCACATAAAAGTGTCTGATAGCTGCCAGCGGTAGCCTTTGAGCAGCACAATGAATTTTTAATTATATTCCTCAGTATATAGCTGCTAACTATTTACTAATAAAGATGAAAAGGTGGCAACATTTTGTAGTTATAGTTGGCTATCGGATGCAAACTTGCTACTGTAGCAACAGTGGTTACAGAAACTTCGAAAAAAGCCACAACCTAACCATGCATTTGCATGCATGTATTGCTCATCATACCTGCTTACAAATGCATCTTCTATAACATTGTTTTGTATATTAGTTATAAAAAAATAAAAAATGAATGAAAGAAAACATTTTTTAAACTTGCTTCATTTACATTATCTAACTTAAAGCAAGGAATCTGTGTGTGTGTGTGTGTGTGTGTGTGTGTGTGTGTGTTTGAGAGGGTGTGTCTTAGTGTGTCCTCCGTATACCTCGAGAACCATTCACCCGACTTATGTCACACTTGGTGAGTGTGCTGCTGGGGACCCAAGGATGTGCTGTGTCAAAATTGGTGCGCTTTTGGGCACCCATTAAATATGAAAAAATATTGAATAAACAAACTAACAGCCTCTGTGTCTCTGTGCAGCTTTGTGGGTGGGCTGTGGAGTCGAGCATTCTTCATCTACAAAAGCAAGGACTCACTACAATAACATTACACTCAGCAACAGATGATGAAAGAGAGACCGGAGATATTACATTATAGCAAATACAAACATTTCAAGGTTCGGTGATTGCAACTTTCGGAATTAATGCTTTGGATCCTGGACTTTCAACTTGACTGGACCCTGTTGAAAGCAGTGGGCTATGTTGTGTTAAAGACTGTTTCACTGGCTCACTGACTGCAGCTCATGCTGGATATACTTCTTATACTTATTAACTCGAGTATGAGTGGAAAGCCAATGACATAAGCGCCCCTCTGCTATTGCATCTCTGAGTGTGTAAGTGACACTAATAACTTATCCAACAGCAAAATGCCTCCCTTATTTAAACCCATGCTCTATATACAACTGCAATGATTAAATCAAGCACACCTATGACACACCTATGTGAAAATGAATGACTTTGATTAGGGTATTTCACTTGTGTTAAAAGTATAACTCTCTCTCTCTATATATATATATAAATATAAACATCTATATAAATAAAGACAGGCATTATCAGCACAAGTTAGACTGTATACATTTAGTGCATACTTAACACCTGAAAAAAGGTGAAGCTTTCCATTCCGAAATAATGCTGGATAGTTAAATTAATAATAATGCATCATATCTAAATTATTTGGTAATAATGCTTCATAATGCGTTTTTGAGTGTTTAAGGGGCCATTTATGAGTTATTTACTATTTAGTAATCAGTAAGTTAAGTATAGGCACATAATTATTTTTCATTCCTAAATATTATATTAAATTTATAGCTGTTTAGTGCCCAGATGTATTGCTTAGGACCCAAAGAAGTGCAGAGGGTCAAAGTTTGTGTGAGATGTTTGAGAAAATTGCAAGCAGCAATACCACGAGCAGTTGGTCCACTCTGAAAAGGCATGTTTTGAACAGGCACTGTACTCGTCTTTCACGATAAACGCAGCCCTGCCTTTATCAACTTACTTTTTTTTTCTTTTTTTTTTTTTAACTTACCAAGAATGTGAGCTATGGTGTCCACCAAGTCTCTCTGGCCTGCTGCTTCACTCTTCACTGACACCTTCTCTGCCGGTACAAAGCTAGACATCACTGGGTGCTGCTGGTATAGGAAGAGGTCAAGCACCTCCAGGCAGGATGTGATGCGCTGGGGTATGGTGCCACCAATCACTGAGTCATTGCCACCTATGGTCTCCAGCACCACTCCCACATCACCAATGGCACCCCATTGGACTGCCAGTCCAGGTAAACCATCATGGCGTCGCTTTTCACATACACGCTCCATGGCTGAGTTAGCATAACCGTAGTTACTTTGGCCAGCATTGCCACGGCCACAGCTGACTGAGGAGAAGGCCACAAAGTGGCTGAGGTCTGGACACAACTTTCTTGTCACTCTGGAGAGAGAATGGAAATAAATGCATTAAGATCCAGAGAGAAGCAAACAGTAGTTCATGATTTAATCAGAAGCATGTGTGAGTGTGTGCCTTACTTGTCCAGATACATGGTTCCATCATATTTAGGTCTGTTAACATCAAGGAAGAGTTGAGGAGTCAGATTCTCCAACATCCCATCTTTCAACACCTGATAATGACATACCAAACATACCCATGAAGTTTAACTTATTCTCTATTTAAATAGACAGCAGTGTTACCATGTTAATCACAACCAGGAACATGGGGCAAAATTACTCTCAGTGTTACCTTATCACTAATATAAAATATGAATAAGTAATTCTGTAAGGTGGCAATTGAAATGTTAATGTACATAGCAAACTGTAGGCAGAAACAATGAGGCTATTTTTAGGGACAGTGATGCTTTATTGTGAGACTTCAGGACAGGGGGGCAAAAAATGTAATGCAGTGATAGGTAGCATTTGATGACTATTATTTCTCGTTCCCTTTTTTTTTTTTGATGAACTCTGCCTCCCATCTCCATTTACACAAGTTCCTAATTTCCAATGGTGGGTCATAGTTCAATGTTAATACCTGAGTTGTATTAATATGTAATATTATATTAATACTTTAAGATTTATTTTGTACCCAGAGAGAAGACCATATTCTTTAAACATATTAATTAATTTTGGGAGTGTCTGTGTTGGTTGTGTCAAGCTTATCAACAATCATCTGGGGCATTTTCTCTTCCAGCATCCAGTTAAACGCTTTTAAGAGTATTGGAGTGAGAGGGTCACTCATTATTTTGTACCACTCTGAGGTGAAACCATCCGCCCCCGGGGACTTTCCCCCTTTTAGTCTCCCAATTGCTGACTGCAATTCTTCTTTTGTTATTTTACATATTAATCAGTTGTTATGTTCCTTTGTGACATTTGTTCCTTTGTGTCGTTAGGTGTACTGAAGATAAAAAAGCATTAATCTGGTGGTTTTCTTTCAGTTGTGGTTGATAATACATTATTATTATACAATATTCAATATTTTTCAAAGCACTTTTGAATCCTCTCCAGACTTGTTTCTATTTTATTTGTTGTTCAGGATTTTTTATTTTGTGTATAGTTCTGTCTGCTTGTTGTTTTCTTAACTTGTATGATAGAAGCTTCAGTGTTTTTGTGTATTATTGTGTAGTATTGGTGTTTAACAAAAAACAAGCTTTTTTTGTATTTCCTGTGTATTTATTTAATCTATTTCTTTTTTCTGTTTTATAATTTTGGATTTGGTCCCCTCATTCAGTGTTTGTGAATGTTCCTTTTGAATTTTTTTCTTATTTCATCCTCTAAATGCTTGAGTTATTATTGTCTAAGTTTCTTTTCGTAGGAGGTGATGGCTATTATTCTACCTCTGATCACAGCCTTTAGAGCAGCCCAGAGTACAGATGGCATCACCTCTTTATTATCATTATGTCCCAAATACAAATTAATTTCAGTTTTAAGTTTTTTTTTTATAGTTGGGTAACTTAAAATGTTTGAGTTCCTAGACCTAGTTCTGTTATTACGGTGGGGTGCCATATAAATAGGACTATGATCTGATATAGTGCTAGGGTCTATTTCACATTTACATAATCTATGGTCTTTTTGCGGTCTTTTTTAAAGACGTGCACATGAATAATGTGTAGTCACGACCTGTCCAGTTTATCTTTCTCCATACATCCACGATTCCTGTTTCTTGCATCAAAGTGTTAATTCTTTTAATAATGTTTTTTGCGTCAGCTCTTCCATTTAAAGAGTCCAATTTTGGGCTGAGTCGAATGTTAAAGTCACCGCCGCATAGTACAATCCCTTGACTTTTAGTTGTCATTAAATCAAATATGTGTTTGTAGAAAGACTAATCACTTGCAGAAAGAACATACAAGTACACCATTTATATTAAATGTAGCCACTTTTATAGATCAGTTTCGCGTTCAGTGATTTCCACCTCAACTAAACTCATGAACCTGGTAAGGCCCCCCCCCCCCCCTGCATGAACAAACAGAGAGTGAACAAAAGAACCACTAGTAAACACAAGACTTAACATAAATGGTCTGTGTGACTCCCTATGTAGGGGTCTGCTATCTTGGCCCTACTGAGCCCCTCAAAAGTGGCTCTACGGGGAAATTCCTCCTCCTGTGCCCAGAGAAAGGGGCTCTTATCTGCGACAGCAGCACAATGAAAAAGTGATCCTTAAAGAACCTTTATATTCTATATATAGTCTCAACCAAAGTATAATGTTATTACTCTAAGGAGTTTTAATTCACCAGTCCTCAGACTGGGCCTGTCTTAACTCAATGATGGGTGAGAAAAAAAAAGAAAAAAAAGGGGGAAAAAAGGAAACAGGAGCAATCCGATTTTAGAAGGAGCCGGGGAAGACCTCCTGAAGACTCGAAGAATCTTCTTGTAGTTTGGTTCACGTCCCTAGTCCAGTGCACCCTTCCTCACTCTAAATGCTCCATCAGTGTGGCTGGAGGTCTGATGATCTTCCCAGTGCTGGATAAATCCTCAGTTGCCTCTTCTATCGTGTCATAGATTTTGTTTCCATCCTTATACCTCACGCGCAGCCTGGCTGGGTGAGTCTGTATTGGATTTGAATGTCTTTCAATATCTTGCAGACCTCCTTGTATTCTCTGCATTTTTTAAGAATGAGATGTGGACAGTCTTAATCCAGGTTTACTTGTTTTTCACTCCAGACAAACCCCCTCCCCTGCCTAACCTTGCGGAGTATTGTCTCTTTCGTTCTGAGGCTTTTAAACTTCGCCATGATGGAGTGTGGTGGTGCGTTTTCTGGAGGCTGAGGTCCAGCCGAGCGGTGTGCTTGTTCAATGTTCAAATCGGGCACGTCCTTGGTCAGACCGAGACCCTCTTGGAGTAGCTTTTCCACAAATGTAACCATTTTTGGTGAATCCTTCTCAGATCCCTCCAGCACCCCATAGATTCTTATATTTTCATGTCTGGAGCAGCTCTCCAAGTCCACTACCTTTTCCTCTAGCTTAGCATGTAGCTTTAGCATCTCCGTCATAACGTCTTCATTGTTTTGAATCCTCTCCTCTGCATACTCGATTCGCCCATCCGCTACATCTAACCTGGTGTTCATCTTTTAAATTTCTTCAATAATTGTCTCTAATTAGGGCCCTCTTGAAACTGAAGGAATTCTTACTAGGGCCCGATCACCAAACGGTGCGAGGACCCTCTTGAAACTAAAGGAATTCTTCTTATTAGGGCCCGAACACCAAATGGTGCGAGGACCCTCTTTATCTCTCAAATGAATTGCCTTTTTGAGGGCTTTAACATATTCAAAAGTCATGAAACTTTGCAGACTTATCAGGTCTGGTGAAAAATTTGATATTTTAACGGTCTCGTGTGCCCCCTACTGATTTTCAAAGAAGCAGTCCCTGCAGCACGTTTTACCTAGAGCTGTGAAACTTTGGAGGCCTTTGCAACACCCCAGTACCTACAAAAAAGTCTATGGGGCCATACCGTAAAACCTACAGGAAGTCAGCCATTTTGATTTGAAGTTGTAATTTTGATGTATTTTTGGCCATTTTCAGGGGTCGTAATCTTGACAACTTGTCCTAGAGCTTTCATCAGTTTGACTCCAAATGTTATGGTTACCTTCATAAGACCTTTGACAGCAAAAGTTGTTGTGTTGATGTTATGTCATGTCATGAGTTTTCATCACACCGTGTGATCTGTATGAGGCATCTAATTTGCATGTTCTGCCATGAACCAGGAAGGAAACAGAAGTGGTATGTAACTCTGCTGTAAATGGTCCAATCTGCCCAGAACTTCACGTTCAATAGGAGTCCTGCCCTGAACACATCTATATGACAATTTTAAGCAATAATGAGAGCACCACCTATTGGCACAAGAAAGGCAAAGAAGCTCCTAGCAGGTTCACTCGATTGATCTCAAAAAATCCTGAAGACATTGATGATGCTTGAAAATGAATATTGTGAGTTTTCGTTGAACAGCGTTACCGTAGTTGGGTGGACAATTTCGATGTTTCGACATGACATCAAAAACTGTTGTAACTTTGCCCCAGATGGTCAGATCTTTACAAAATTTCAAAGATTTGATAAGAGTCCAGGCCTGAAGACATCTGCAGTGCAATTTTGAATCTTACTCATAGCGCCACCTATGAGAAGTTACTTTTTTTACTCTCTGTAGCATGTTAACTGAACTGACCTCATATCCAATTAGAATAAAGACCTTCATGATGCACAGAAATCACACTTTTGTGTTTTCATCAAACGTGATTGCCAAAGTTATGCATTATTCGCCACAATAATGGTAGCACTTTTTGAGAGGCAAGGCATGCACCAAAACTCACAAAAATTAGCACACACATCAAAAGTCATAAATGTGATATTTGATATGATTTATTTTGCACTGATGTGCCAAAATGGCTCTGTAGCGCCCTACAGTACATTTCACCAAGAGTTACAAAACTCTTGGTGACTACCCTAAACCCAACAGGAAGTTGGCCATTTTGAATTGATTGTGCAATTTTGGCGTATTTTTGGCCATTTTCAGGGCTTGCAATTTTTCGATCTTCTCCTACAGATTTCATCCAATTGACTTCAAAATTTAAAAATCCTCTCAGAATGCCTGAGGCATCAAAAGTTATTACATTTGTGAGTTTTCGTCACACCGTGTGGTTGTTACTGGGCCAATCATTTCCATGTGTCACCATTAACCAGGAAGTAGTTTATACCTCCCTCTGAAGTATAGGTTTTCCATGAATGCTGTTGCCATGGAGAGCCAGTAGTGGCCGCAAAAAGGGAAGTTGTTGTAACTTCACTTTACATCGACTACATCGATCGAATTGGCCCCAGATTTCAGTTATTGCCAGGCTGCAGCCCTTAACACATCAACATGTCCTTTAATATGATACTCACTGAGCCACCTACTATCAACAGGAAGGACGCCTCGTACCACAACTATCCTTTCATTCTCATGAAGTTTACATGTTTTGTCTTTGATAAATGATGTAGACCAAGATGCCATAGATTTTGTGTGTCCAAAGGAAGTAATTCACCATGTGAAGTATCTCCCTCAAGGGTCCAATGTCTCTACATACTTTTTCCAAGTTTCACTGAAATGGATGATTGCATCACTCAGAGTCCCTACAGTAGCCTTGACTTGCGTGGGGATGCGAGGGCCCGCTCATCGCTGCTTGCGGCTTTAATTCTTCTTTGTTTTCTTGGCGAAACCCTCTTAGGTCGCGTAGAATCAGCTCCATATGAGCCATGCTTGCACCTGTTGCTTGCTAGTTAGCTTATCTTGCTAATTGTGTAGCAGTGCCTTGTCGTCCTCACCCTCTCCTTCTTTTCTACTGGTGCTTACTTTTCATGACTGTGGTAAAAGTCTTACCCCCATTTTATTCTTTTACACGAGTGATTTTCTCAGCCACAGGTAGTTCTGTAATTACTCCGGTTCGACCCGGGAGCTCTCCCACTATGCAGCCATCTTGACAGTGTTCCGACCGAAAGTCCGATTGTTTCTTTTTTATTCATTTTTTGAAAACCTATTACTTAAAAAACGTATTGTTGTCTCGTACTTCAGATAGAAATATTTCAAATTTGAGTTTAGAACCTAAACAGTCTGTATCACACTGTGTTGCTCATCACAGACACACATCTGTCTGCATAATAATTAAAAATATAGAGGTTCCGTCGACATTTTGGACAGCCTCTTTTAAAACTCAGATGACTGCTAGGTGAATGCGTGCCTACGCAAACCAGTCAAATTGCAGTTACTGTTTACATCCATGTCTGGATAAAGCATATTAAGTGACTATAGTGAAATTGGGAAAATTATGAAAAAACAAGAACAAACTAAGACTATGTCTACTATGTCAGCCTATACTAAAAACATTTCAAGCATCTGTGATGTAACTTTCCCAATTAATGCTTTTGTACCTGAGGTTGCCTGGCTTTGACTTTAAGGTCATTAAATGTTCGAGTTAGCTTTTGCTCCTAAATGTCATGTATTGCAACAATTATAACATGTATTACAACAATGTATTGCAACTGCTTTAATATTTTCAGTAATATTAAATCAAATAAAAATAACAAAAATATATTAATAAAGCTCTTTCCTATCTTAGCTAAGGAAGTGCCGTATTGAGTTTGTGAGAATGAATGGTTTTTCGAGAAAACTGCAAGCGGCAATAGAGCAGGTCAAGCAGTCAGCCTGTTACGGAGGTTTTGACAAGCTCTGTTCTAGTAATGTTAATAGCCATTATACAACAGTTAGTTCCAACCAAGCAATTTGACTGGTCAAGAGGCATTCCATGAGGGATGATACACAGTAAAACATCACTGAGACTTTTAACTATACTTGTATCACTCCACTTTACAGGTGTTAAAAACAATTAATTAGGCATACATTAACAGTTGTAGTTATCTAATGTTACTGTAGACTGTATCTGTGTTTGAAGGGCAAGGAAATCCAGTCTGACCAGTATCATCCCTCAAAAAATTCCTGAGTAAAATCCCGCCTCATGCAAAAGCCATCTATCTGAAGCCCAGTAGCTGAAGCACTGAAACAGACGGGGTTTGGTATATCGCCATTCCCCGGGAGTAAATCAGATGTCACAGGTTTTATAAGGATGTGCAGTGAGGCAGGGACACACTCACTTTAACACCAATCACAGCCTGAGAGACACCATCATACACTAACTGGCACATGTGACAGAGATCACAGCAATGAGTTTACACATGCTGGAGTGCACTGTCTGATCAAGCTAAATCATCTGAATCACACAGGCCGCCAAAGTGACTGATAACATATTCTTATTTCACTGGAAACACACAGATAAATGTTCAAGATACTAAGCAGCTGGTCTGTGCATAACATGTATACCGAGCTTTCACAGATCAGCAAGCTTGTGTGTAGGAAAATGTTAATGGCTTAATTAGGCAACAGCTGTCAGTTTCAGTGGTTGAGGAACTATTTGTTGGTGGGGCCAAAAAAATCATAAAATACACAATTAAATCATAATCTGCTGTTGCTTATTACTGTTCACTAATATATGGCATTTGTTCAACTGTTGTATTATAGCTATATCACACTCAAGGTTGTGCTGTTTTGCTGAACATCACCATGGCTGTGATTAACCTGCGGCATCGTGCCTACAACCGAATCACAGCTGTGATGATATACAGTAGAACAGCACTTCCGCTCATGTGATATTGCAAACATTTTTTAGAGTTCATGATTTCTGTTTCAAAATGCTTCTAGAGATCTGAAAAGTAGACTAAGCTGAGGGAGACTAATGATGAGGTGGCTTGATGTGTTACCATGGCTAGGTGGAAGACACCATCCACTGGGCCCAGTGCGCAGGCCTCAGCAATGAGACTTTCCGTTCCCTCCAATGTGCTGACATCATTGGTCGATACCAGAACCTCCACATCCTGACTCTGCCATTCATGTACCCGCTTCGCCTGGTAACCTGGCATAAGGTACAAAGTAAAACTAGTTACAGCAGTGCCAAGAGCAAAATTACTCTCACATGGTTTGCAGTAAGCTTCAATAGAGGCCTGTATGCCACAGAGGCATCTGCTGTCAACCCCAGGCAGCATTTCTTAAACATTTACATCCTTTTGAAAACTACTAGTTTTACTACAGTAATGTGCTAATGTAAATTGTACATTATGTCATTTAAGACTGGGATTTGTAATGGTTTTGTAACTGCTAACTAGGCACTTTCACGCACTGTGAAAGTATTGTTCCTCTCTCTTTTTACAAGGCCTTGTTTCCCAACAATACCAGTGTTGTTTGTCTGTTGAATCATTAAGTCCAATGTGTAACTGAGCTGCACTTTTAGCAGCTTTGTAATGATTGTGCCTTACCGTTCCTGATGCCTGATCTGGAGGTCAGCACCAGTTTGCGGGCACCTCTCTCTGTCAGCCACTGAGCAAGTTCCAGACCGAAGCCCCCCAGTCCTCCAGTAATGATGTAAGAGTGAGAGGGGCGACAAAAGGTGCGACATATAGCTGGAAAAGACAAAGGGGAAGCAGTTTGGTCTGCCGAACCCGTCTCCTCATAACAGACCTGTGTAAAGAGAAGAACCAGTAAGATGATACACACTGACGTCTTGTAGTATTTTACTGTCATAGTCAAATATTAATGATATGATCTTTAGATTAGAAACTGGGGTGGGAAGTATTAACTGAAACATCTTGGAATTTATCCAGGATTATGTAGTTCTCATTTTACTGTTTTTACAAAATTTTAACACCCACTTGACTTAATAGGTGTTCTTAATCCGTCCTTCTAATTCACAATGAAAGGTTAGTCCATTATGTACAAACTGTAGTCCCCTCACACCAATATCAAAGGCTCTCAAATGTGAAACTGACCTGCAAGAGGACCTTGCCGATGTGCTTGCCCTGAGCCATGTATCTGAATGCTTCCTCCACTTGGTCCCTCTTAAACACAGTGGTCTTTAGAGGCTGAACTACACCTTCCATAATGCCTTCCTTCAGCAGCTGGGACACCTCCTCCCACTCCTTGTTGCCCTCTTCAAAGAGAGCATCCAGCAAGATGCCGTGGAATGCCACATTCTTCAGGAACAGAGCCATGCCTGGAGAGATCACAACAACATGATTACATAACTCAATGCTGACCATGCAAATGATCTTGCAATCTTGCAGTTGTATGCAAGACAGAATGTGTCTTGGTATAAAAGTAACTTTTACAGATTATGCTGAGCACTTTCACACAATTGATTTTATTTTGTGTATTTTGTGTAAATGGTGGAGAGAATGTATGCATAGTTAACTAGCTTCGCTGAGTCGATCTCCAAACATAAGGCTAAACATGGTTTAAGAAAAAAAATAAATTAAAGTTAACCCTTGCTACATCTTTTTGGTGTCAAAGGAGGAGTTGAGGAGTCTCACAGCCTGGAGAAAGAAGCTGCTCCGTAGTAGCTCAAACACGAGCTACATCAAGAGTTACCTCATTTACAGACGACTGAAAAGAGAGATGAAGGAGGAAATCACAGGCGCAGAGGCTGAGTATAGATGATTTTAAAGAAAGTGTGGCAAAAGAAGACACGCATAGGGGCAAAAACTCGCAAAAATACAGATTCACTGGAACAATGGAGTGAAGACGTTTGAAAGTGCCAGGGAAGCGGTGGGGAACATGAAGGAAAGAGGCAATACGGTTGATGAACCACGCGGAGGCACTGAATCTCCAGTAAAGGAGAGGATGCGAAGACTGGCGGAGTGGCAAGGAGCAGGGATGGGGCTCAGTAGCACTGAACGAGAGAAAAGCTACAATGTATTCAAAATGTTTTGCTTGAGGAAGGACATAAACATAATGGATAAGGTATGGACAAACAACATATATAGATATTTCAACAAATACTAAATACGAGACAATGAATGGAACTTTACAGGAATGTTTACAATTCACAGACTTCTTCTGTATATAAAAAAGGTTAAGAACCGACAAGGAATCCTCAAGTTATTAAGTTTGGACATGTCTAGACACTGTGGAACTTCACAAGTTGGATGTAGTTCTTGGTCTAGGGAGTAGCTCCCATTAACGATGACTTTTTCTCTCCGACCTCCAACGGGATTTGGCGAATGGACTTATACCCCGCATTTATAAGTTTTTGAAATTTCTGGTTGGTTTTTTGTGCTCATGTTTCATATTTTTCGTATGTTAGAAGTGTCAGAGTGAGAAAAAACAGAATGCAATGTCACTAAACAATCTAATAAAAAGGGCTAAGGTCATAGCAAAACTAAAAAAGGAAAAAAAAAACAAAGGCTAAGTGCCTACAAGAAATGCATCTCAAGGAGCAAGAACATGAAAAACTCAAAAAGATAGGATTGACAATTACATTTTACAGCTCATATAAGGAGGGGACTAGGTGGGGATGGCAATTTTACTATCAGATGTAACATAGTTTATGACCCTAAAGGAAATAAGTGAATAATAGACATCTGGAGGGAAATGCACCAATGTGAAAAGGATAACACGGATTAGGCAGCTCCCCATGCAGTTTATACAAAAATAGATTCCTTGTTCATTGATGCAGTGGACAGATTTAGAGTAGAATGAGAAGAATGTAAGATAGAGGTTATGAATTTATCAGATCATGGCACGTTATACCTGACATTAAATTTAAAAAGTAGGATAAAACATACAAACTGGCGACTTAATGTTGGTATCTTCAATGCCCCAGAATTTGTGGAATGGATAACAAAAGACATAAACACAAATATAAAGTGAATGTTAATGGGGATGTTGAATCAATCATCCTCTAGGATGCTTTGAAGGCAGTTATGCACAGGAAATTAATACAACAAACAGCATATCTTAAAAAAACTAGGCCTGAACTATACCAGAAAAAGACTGAAGAACTCAAAACTTTAGAGCAAAAACATAAAAGCTTAATTGACCCAGAACTACTAAATCAAATTAAAGAAGTGAGGAAGGAAGAAGTGGTCTAGGAGCATCTACATTGCTGAAAAGATTTTTCTTACTATAAAAATTATATTCACAGCCAACTGCAGCAGATGAGAAGATTTATACAAGTATCTTATCTATGAGAATTGAGAATTTCATGACAGAACTGATAGAAGACCGATCAGGATTCATCGAGGGTTGGCAAAAACTTAACAATATAAGAGGAACATTGCATATAATTGAAGAAGTACAAAAAAGGAGAGAGTGCAGTGCTCCTTCGCCCTTAGTTTAGGTGCGTAAAAAGCTTTTGATATTGTTAGCTGGAAGATTCTCTACCTCTGCTTGGAAAAATTTGGCTTCAATATAGAGTTAACTGCATTACAAGACACTTTATCAAGAACCTATGGCAAAAATAAAAATAAAATAAATGGTAACCTCACAAATTAACTTAAGTTAAAAAGATTTAGCAGACAGGCGTGCTGTCTGTCATCCACTCTGTTTGCAATTTATTTAAGCCTTTAGCTCAAGTAATAAGACGGGTGATGATAAAAGGCACAAGGGAGGAATTCGGGGAGGGCTTGGACTTTGATTGGCCTCAGAGGAAGTTCTGGCAAACAATGACACATCCTCGGAAGGGAAAGCAGGGCTTGTCTCAAGCTGTGCTGAGCAGAGAACTGCTGTCCCAAACTGGAGATATTGTTGAACCGTGGAAATAGCACTTTGAGGAACTCCTGAACCCCGCAGCCACATCCTCTGTGGAGAAGGCAGAATCTGAAGACTGCAGACTCTATGCATATCCCTGGCAAAGGTTGCTGAGGTGGTCAAAAAGCTCTTTGGCAGAAAGTGTGATGCTGAAGGCTCTGAACATTGTTGGGCTGTCTTGGCTAACACGCCATGCGGTGCCTGCGGAGTGGCAGACCAGGGTGATAGTTGCTCCAATTATTGGGGTTTCACACTGCTAAGCCTCTCAGGGAAAGTCTACTCCAGAGTGCTGGAAAGGAGGTTCTGACCGACTGTCGAACCTCGGATTCAGGATGAACAATACAAGTTCCGTTCTGGTCATGGAACAGTGGATCCGCACTTTACCCTTGGAGGAGTCGTGGGAGTTTGCTCATCCAGTTTACATGTGCTTTGTGGACTTGGAGAAGGCTTATGACCGGTCAAACACGTTCCCAGTTGGTGTTGGCCTCCGCCAGGGTTGTCCCTTGTCATCGCTTCTGTTTGTGAGACTCATGGACAGAATCTCGAGGCGCAGCCGTGGTGAGGAAGGGGTCTGGTTAAGGGACCTCTGCTCTTTGCAGATGATGTGATTCTGTTAGCTTCATCACACCATAACCTCCAGCATGCATTGGGGTGGTTTGTAACCGAGTGTGAAGCGGTAAGGATGAGTGTCAGCACCACCATATCTGAGGCCATGGTTCTCTGCCACAAAATGGGGGATTGGAGTGGAAGGAGTTGCTGCCCCAAACAAAGGAGTTCAAATAACTCGTGAGAGAGGGACAAGCAGTTTGGTGCAGCATTTGCAGTGATGCAGGAGTTGTGTCTGACTGTTGTGGTGATGAAGGAGCTGAGGAGCTGAGCTGGAAGGCAAAGCTCTTGATTTATCTGTCCATGTACAGTATGTTCCCAAGTAGGATTGCAAACAAGGATATGTTTAAGGAAAAAAATCCACTTAAGAAATCTCTTACAGTGAGAAGAAAGTATTATTTGGACAGGGAGATCAAAGTTCTTGGCTTATGACTCTAAATTTAAGCCAGGAAATTTAGACAAAAGGTATAAACAATGGGCAGGCAGTACCATTGTTGACAAGGGTAAAATGAAAAGAGGAATTTGAACTGGAGAACCACAATTTGTTTAGGTATTTGCAAGTTAGAGATTTCTTTGAGCAAGAAGTAAAACCTTACTTTTTATTACATGAACTGAACAAAGTGCCTGTAACATTGTTACATGCGCACAGTAATAATTCAAGTAGAGTGATATCAGCACTATATCAAGGTCTAGTGATGAACAGAAAAACCTCTACCCTGTATATTCAAGATAAATGGGTGAAAGAAAGTAAAATACAGTTATCTAATGAAGACTGGTATAATATATGTAACATACAGAAATCACCCACCAGCTCCAGGATGTGGAAATAATTTTGTTGGAAGAATATTACCAGATATTCATTACTCCAAAGACCAAATGTCAATATATACATGCTCAGGAGAAATGCTGGAGTATGTGTGTGAAGAATAATGCAGGAAATTCTAATGTTTTTTGGAAATTATGAAAATAGAGAAATACTGGAACAATGTACGATAGGAGTTGAAGCTGATGTGAGTTCATGAAATAACAAAGACAGCTGATGTACTTTTTGGGTAACTTTACAAGAAATATTGTCCAACAAGACCAATATCTAGTTAATATTCTACTATCAGCAACTAAGAAAGCAATCACCAGGAAATCAAGAAAAATTTTTTGAGGCATTCTTCAGAAACATAAGTACGTATGAACAAGAATTCCTCTGGCCTCGGCTATTGCTGGCACAGAGGTGTAAAAAAAATAAAGTTTATCAATGTGAGCACTGAGTATCTTTTACTGCACTGCATTCAGGTGAATATAGGTCTAAAAGGATTTGCAACTCATTGCACTCTGTTTTTTTAACATGTTTTACACAACGTCCTAACTTTTATGGAATTGGGGCTGTAGTTATCAATCACTGTCATATTCCAATGCTATGATGACAGCAGTGCGTGTAATTGCAGCAGCTAGTAGCTCCTCAAATCCTTGCAACTATTTTTCTAGATTTTTCACTTTTTTTTTTTTTAACTCCATGGCCCCTTCTGCTGAAGCATTACTTTTCTATGACAGCGAATCACTGACCTGACTTGGACCCGAAGGTCTTCCTCTACCAAGCCTTCTAATGTCCAGTCCCAGGAGAATAAAGTGTATGAGATGCGATTGATGCTCACTCAGCAACCGGAAATCAGAGACTGCTCTGCGCTCATCTTCAGAGACATGGATAACTCCTAACATTCCAGATCGGGCTCTTGCACTGGATGAGCGGGCCTCATTCAGAGCCAAAAGGTCACAAGACTTTGATGCAAATTGTATGATGCCATCAGCAGCAACATGCCCAAGTAACTAGATGGAATTTTCATAGTAGCTGGTGATTTTAATTAACTCATCCTTTAACTCGAAAGATGAGGTAGAATCAAGGACAAATTGTAATTTGATTAATAAATCTACCTTGTACCTTTGACCTTGTATAACTGCTATTACAATGACAACTACAGACTAAGACCAGAATTAATGGATAGTACATGTAACTGATTTAATTTAGTAGCTAAAAATAGCTTAATAAGTAAATTGTGTAAAATACTCTTTTAGGGCATACTGTGCAGGATTTTTCTAAAAAACAATTTATAGAGTCATACAGAAGTAATCTCTCTTGATCATCACTTATGGCCCATTAAAAGTGTGTGTTGGTGTATTTTAATGAGACTCTGCCCTGTGCCTGGGCTATGTTATTCTTCATTTATGGGCATGAACCCCCACAATGCTCTGATAAAGTCGAGCCTCGTAAGAAAGGTGGCAACTAGGTGCCAGATGATAAACAACAGGTATCTGAGAGACAGTGTTGGAAAAAAATGCAAAGATAGCAAGGTAAAACACCAAAAAAGTGTGAGTCTGGGGTCTTTTTTTTTTTTGCGTGTCTACAAACTGTAACCAACAATCCTGCATTGTATACCTTCAAGATAATCCCAAGAATTACCTGTAAATTATCACAACAAGAGAATGTTATTATCCCTTTACCTTGATCAGAAATTGAAATAGCAGCAATATTTCACCCTGAAGTGTTTCTGCTATTTTGTGTTTTCTCTACAACAGAAAGATTGACACTCCAGCTGACACTGTGTGTGAGTCCGTGCAGCTTTCTACTGACCCAGTGGAGAGTTGTTGGACAGGTCGTATTTGCCAATCTCCAGGAATCTTCCATGTCTGGCTAGGCAGCGAATACTGGCCTGCAACTTCTCCTCAGCCAGAGAGTTCAGCACAACATCCACGCCTGAAAAACACACACATATACACATAAACACACAGACACAAAATACTGTTGGGTATGTCACAAAAAGTGTACTATGTGCATTGGTCCTGTGATCTAAAAGTGTAATCAAAAGCTTGCTAGTTCAATAAACAGTTGTTCATTACAAAGTTTAAATGTGAAATGTAAATTTCAAAAATTTAAATACTGAAAAAATTTGAGATTTCAAAAATTTTAATTTACATTTAATATAATTGTTGAAATTGTGTGATGTATGGTATGTCGAGCACAAAGACATATCTGACCTTTGCCCTGTGTGTGGTGCAGGATGTGCTGTTCAAAAGAGGTGTCTCTAGAGTTAGCGAAGGACTCTGCTGAGAGCTGAGGGAACCTCTCCTGCAGGTAGGCCCTCTTCTCCGTTGAGCCTAATAAAATAGCACATACAAAAAGGTTAAGGTTAGGGTTAGAGCTTTTATGAGATACCATCTCATAACTCCCATTATGATTCAGTGACAGTGTCAGAATTTTTAGATACATTTACATACAATAATATGATATCTACATATATTAAAGGGGCATCTGTGGTTTAGGAGCTAGAGCAGTCATTTACCAATGAGAGAATCAATGCTTTGATTCCTGATCCCTGCAGTCTTGGTGCATTTTTTTCAAGAGGCAGAAATGGACTGTCATAAAATAATTCATGTTACAATGAATAAGAGATCATATCAGAGCAATTTCTCTATCACTATGCCTGAAAGTGTGTCATGTGAGTGTTAAATACTAACCGACTGTAGTGAAGACTTTACATTCTTTGCTGAGTGCTATGGCAATGGCAGCCTGACCGACACCCCCTGACCCTGAGTGGATGAGAATAGTCTCTCTGGGACGGAGTCTGCCGCGCACGACCAGAGAGTAGTAGGCTGTGGCGTAGACCACTGGCACTGAGGCTGCCTGCTCCAATGTCCTGTAGACAAACAGGTGTATCACGAGTATTATTTGCCATGATGTAGTTTGTAGTATCTATCCTCTATTCTGTTGTGGGAGCACCTATGCTCCAATCAGTTTTTCATTGAGAGCACAAAGAGATGGACAGATGCACTTTATCTTTCAATGGTTATCTAATGAGAGTTCAGATGCTGGAACAGAAAATGCAGAATATGCGTGTGCATGTTGAAAGTTTAAGTAGACTACAATGCAGTTTGTTTTTTTTTTTATTGTGATGTTTTTATGATATTTTTATAGTGAAGCAAGACATCACGGGTGAGAACAGACAAAGAGAGAAAGAGTTTGATGTTAGAAGTAAACAGTGGCATTAAGGAAATAAAGAGAAAAGAACCCATAAATAACTAGAAATACCATCTTGTGGTTATGTGCCTCACACAGCGGTCAAGTTCCACTTACAGTTAACATCCATATATGTGAAAACATGGGTGCTTCACAAACATTTCCCCCCCGGCAACACAGAGGATATATACTATCAACATAGTTTCAAAGTGGGCACCCAAGATTAGTGTCACCAATTCAGTGTCCCACCTTCTGTTCCTGACTTATCACGTTGAGTAATGGCGAGAAAAGTGTTTTTGCAGATTATGATGTCAGTTAACCTTTAACCTCTTGGATATAAATGTCAGAACTTCATCATTATATCCCATGAGTGCATGAATTCTTGAATTGCACATTTTGAATGAGATTGATTTAAGGACATAGTGAACTTGAACACCAAAATCGGATCAATTCATCCTTGAATCCAAGTGAACGTTTGCACCAAATTTGAAAATAAAAAAAAAAAAAAAAAAAGCCAAAACTCAATATTGAGATATTGTGTTCACAAGAATGAGACAGAATCACACACAAGAAACCAATCAGTTCATCCATGAGCAGAAGTGGATGTTTGTTCCAAAGTCCATAAACCGTACACAGTGCACAAACACAGCACTGCAGGAAATATAGAAAAAAGAAAAAGCTAAAACTAAAAAGCATGTTGGTTAATAGCTGAAAGGAATGAGCATAATAATGCTAACGCTAATAATATTAAATTGAAAAAGCAAATGAATAAGTGAGGTAATTTCTTATAGTAGTAATAATAGAGGTAGATGAAAGGAGGGCCTGCTGAAATAATGTAACAAGAGTTTATATAAACCTTGCACATGGCTAGACTGTGTACAGTGGTTCCAAACCTTTGACATACCGATGACATATTTTCGGGATATTTCATATTATATTAAATTCAACAAGAGAACAACTGATAAACTGTACAATTAACCCAATTCACAAACATGTTAATGCTACACCATCACAGCTAATTTCTGCACAATGTAGTCTGTTTAAATGTCTGTCGCCCAGTGCTATGCTAGTGTTTCGTTACTCTGATAGGTTATAGTCCAGTTGCATCCAGAGGCATATTGGTCTATAGCTGCTGATAACCCCACTTGGAAACTGAAAATGAGAGATGAGAAACTGAGAGATTCCAGACTTGCATTTGCAATTTGGTATAATGATGTCAAGCTAGCACTGTCATATAAAGTACTACTTACATGTTATCAAATCAGTCACACTAACCTAATAATAAAATTTTGACATTTTGACAATTCTGCATAATGCACACTTTTACCATGCTACTTAAGAGTAACTTTTGTTGGTACTTCTACACTTTTTCTTGTAATGGACTATTTCTTTCATGCGGTATTGCTGATTTTACTGAAGTAAATAATTTGAGTACTTCTGCCGCTCTGTTAGTTGGAACATCGATTGTGATTAAATTGCAAGTAAAGCCTTTGAACTCTATTAAAATAAGAAAAGAACAGCACAGTGTCTTTTGCACAATGCCAGCTTTTGTCTTTCACATGCCCCATATACCTTCTCCTCAGACAGCATATGATGGCTTCTACAGGGAAACTACTGTAGAAAGATGCTGGACAACAATTCCAAATCATATCTCAGGCTCATACTTCTAAATGCAGTCTTCAGTGTGACTAAACTGACAGTTAAATTGAACTATTCAATGTTTAAAAATGTAACACTGACCAGTTGAAGGGAACATTCCAGAGGAACCTTTTGTCAGCATCCACACTTGTTGCCAAGCCCTTAGCAGGTAGCAGTCCCATAACGCGCTGTCTGGTGGCATCAAGACCGGAAAACTCCATACCCAACATGCACTGCTGCAGAGCCAGGTCACCTAAATGATGAACAATGAACAGGAGAGGTTAGTTTTCTGATGTTGGTCCTTGATGGCTATCATTTCAAGTGTTGTGCAGTCTAGTATAATGGTAGTAATCTGCAAGATGCTGTGGATGACCATGATTGTAAGACCAAAGAAAAAAATGCATGATTTCTTGTTGTGTTTCCTCAACACACTCTCTACCTGGAATAGCGTCTGGTGGCAGTTTGCCGGTGGCAAGCATTATATCTCTGAAGTTTAGTGAGCTGTAGAAAACACGACACAGTTGCATATTGGAGTTGCTGCTCACAAAGTGGCGGAGTGGGGAGGCAATCCATCGCAGGGAAGAGAGGTCACCGCGAGTCAACACATTGACGTAGGCATGCTCTGTCAACTCTTCGTTTAAATCTGACAACAACAAAACAGGAAAAAATGCTTCAATAGAAGCATGAGCACATCAAACATTCTGAAGTTATACACATTAAACTAAACTGGATAAATTTCTCTATTAAATCAAATAGTTTGTCTTAGTTAAATATGGTTAGAGTGACATGGTTGCCAACACATGCACTTTCTAAAATCTTCACAAAATGTCATGCAGTAAACCAGTTGGGGTATTTGAATTTAGAGAGAACATTGACATGCCTTTGACCAGAATCAAAAAACATACTTAAGCTAAATATGTAGATCGTTCATGGGGGGGCAGAGTTTTCTTGCCTTTAGGCAGTGAGAGGAGTAACAGTGCTTAATAGACTTCTGTGTTCAAGGGACAGTTAGCAGGATGGGGCCACATTAGCTACAGCAATGTACTGAGGGTTTTCTTTTTTTGTTTTTATTTTTTTACAAAGTATATCCTTCTCTGTTGTAAAGCGTCTTTGAGGACTTTGAGAATGGCTAATTAAAGGTTGAACCTTTAAACCTTTGTTTTGCCATTAAAGGTTTAACCATTTCTTCCTTTTCTGTCTTTGTTAATAACCCCCTCGAACAAAAATTGAACAAACATACAAAAAAAAGCACGTAGTTGTGTCACAGTTTTGCTACCACTGTTGCACTGTTCTGAAATGCATCTGTTATCAAACTAACACAAATATAATGGCTGTGATAGACAACATTACCAGAACAATACCAGTCTAACAGAATAAGTGGTAATTTGATGTACCATGAGTGATTAGCTGGTGCCTGAAGACGCCCCAATGTCCATCTCTGAAAACATTCATTGCCAGATCCCCCTCCAGCACTGACTCCATGGACTTATGGGCTGGCTGGAGGCTTGGTGCTACTGAAGACTCTTTTAGATTGGACACAAATGCACACCTGGCAACATAGAGAAGGGAACACAGTTCAGTCAAAATCATTACATTGTCCCAATTCATTGATAATAAATATGTGAGACAATACCAATGTACAAGAGGCTCAAAAAATGAACGGTGTTTAGAGTCATGTATTGTCTGCAATGTAAAAATACACAAATATAAACCAGGATTTATCCCTGAAAACCTACATTCTCTAGAATGTAAGTGCAGCACCACTAAAAGACCAAAATGCTCATAATGCTCATTTTGACAGACAAGTTAGAGTTTAAGTTTAACCACAGATAAAGAGCATGTGATATGTCCTACCGTATTCGGCTGCCACCTGGCTCCTGTCGTAGACAGTTGACCATTCCAACAATGCCACAGTGGGCCTGAGAGGCAGTCAGCCACACTGGACAGTCTGATGACTCTGCCATCATTGCCTGCACCATAGAACCATACAGGAACACACTTATGTCACATTTGTGAATGATGACTCAAGTGACAAGGAAACTATATTATTTATTTACCAAAGACAGTACACATTAATCAACATTTTGTTTTTCAGAGAAAATTTGAAACGCTGAAGAACATGGCTGCCTAGCTGAGTCTCGCTTTGTGGCATCTTCCGATTTTATCTGTTGGCCACATTCGGAGTCTGCATCTTCTACCTATTATTTGTC
Organism: Plectropomus leopardus; assembly: GCF_008729295.1. Classification (NCBI taxonomy): domain Eukaryota; kingdom Metazoa; phylum Chordata; class Actinopteri; order Perciformes; family Serranidae; genus Plectropomus; species Plectropomus leopardus. The sequence goes on along the minus strand of NC_056481.1, from coordinate 29,512,159 downwards.
AGACTGTAAGCAAACTACAGAGGAGCCATGTTGAGCAAGCATAGAGGCGGATGCTGGATACACCCTAAAAACACAACGGCTGAGAGTTCTGCCTGCGCTGCTAGCAAAGGGGCCAACTTGCCACCACACCAGAGAGGGGACGGAGAAAACCTGTCAGGAAATAATGCCGATGATATTGCAAACATCTTAACAGTCCTGAGAGAAATATCATGTGAGCTACAAGGCCTGGGAAAAATCTGCAAAGCCACATCCCCGATGGACAAGAATTCACAACACTCGTGATGAGGATCTATGAGGTGGAAGGGAGGCTGGATTTTTTGGAAGACGCTGAAAACCAGCTAAAGGCTAATCCACCTGCTACCAAAACTGAACTGGAGGCTCTTTGTGAATGGGTGGATGATATGTAAGACTGGCAAACTCCAGTTTGCTCTCTAGTATCCAGCCATTATTTCAATCTGCAAGTCCTGCCGAGTGATAAATTAAATAGTTTGGATTTTTTTTTCATGTGATTTACATACTCATACATAGCAGTGTATAGTGAAGCATTCACCTGAAATTTTATTTTGCTTAGTCTTGAGTTTGCCTGTAGCTAAGATCAAAGGCTGGCCACATTTTGAAGGTGCCGCTCCTTTTTTCATTTTTCTTTTTGATGCAACTGATGGACTTGGTTGGTCACAATTACTTTACTGGCAGTTCATGGACCTGAGGAGTTTTAAAGCATGCTGTCTTCAGTTTCTTGCACAGTTTGTGTTCATATATGTGAAGGTTTTACCTTGTGCACTCGTCTCAGTGAGAAGACATGTAACTTAATGCTACCACTGCTGTACATTTTACTACAGTATTGGCAAGCCTACTCATAACAACAATAGTCTGCACCTTGCCACTTGGAACGTTAATGGTATGGGAAAGCCTATCAAAAGAAATATGGTACTATTCAGTTTAAAGTCAGCTCAGTATGATATTGTTTTTCTGAGCATAATATGTCTGTAAAAAACATATATATATATATATATATGTGTGTGTGTGTGTATATATATGTATATATTTATAATATAATTTACTTTTTTGGGGGGCTGTGTTATCTGTCTGTGATGTGGTTTTGTGAGGTTGAAAATTTGAAATTCAATAAACTTTAAGTCACAAAAAACATTTCGTTTTTCCACTTTGATGTAGTTAGCTAATGAGCCAATTTTCATATGTAGTCTGTGGGTAGGTCTCCTGTTTCAATGTAACTGAGATTGTTCAAAATAACTTAATTCCCTCCCAAATTGATTATATTGTTGATAGTGCTGCCCACTGCTCACTGCAATCAACCCTGGACTCCATTGCAACTCTTAAGAAGAAGATAATGAAACAAAGTAAATAAGCTCCATGGTATAACTCCCAAACCTGGAAATTAAAGCAAATATTGCAAAAATTTGAGTAGAACTGCCATTTAACCAACCTGGAAGAATCTCGTTTAGATTTTGCTTTTATTACTGGTCATACTTCCACTATTGCTATTCATATATCAATAATGTGACATAGCCTACATATACTATTATATATTAATATAACAACATAACATATGTACTGCCATATACTATTATTATTAATCATATTTGTTTTACTCCTGTTACAGTTGTTAATGGTATTGTTGTTGTCGCAGTTCTCTCCCTCTTTTTGGATTGCTGGAATATTATTATGTTGTATTACTTTTTTCTCAGTACTGTACATGTTTAGACAACAGCAAACACAACAGCACACAATACCCACATGAGCAACAACATATAAACTGTGCAATGGTACATAAATAACACAGACAAACACCAAAGTGACAACATTGACAGGGGTGCACACTAGGGCCTGACTTGGTAAGTAAAAAAAATGGATTTCTTGACATTGTTGGAATAACCAAACACACAAAAGGATATGAATCCCACCTTGAGTGTTTCCACCCACTTGTAGTTGGTGCTGTCCACAGGAAGGAAAACAGGCTGTTTGACTGGAGACCGACAGCGACACAGATAAAGGGCCGAGCCATAAAAAGACTTCCTGACAGCCACCAGACTGAGGGAAGCCTCAGAGAACACCTTCTCCCACTCAGCCTTATTAGAAGAAGAAGACGATGATATCAGCAAAAAAATCACTACCTTGCTTTTCTTGCATGCCTCAATGGTGGTAAATGGTAAATGGACTTGCACTTTTATAGTGTTTTCTAGTCATTTTTGACCAGTCAAAGCACTTTAACACTATGAGTCACATTCACCTATTCACACATTCACACACTGGTGGCTGAGGCTACTGTACAAGGTGCCACCTGCTACTCAGTTTTTTGATCATCCTCATGCACTAACACACACTGATGGAACCGCCATCAGGAGAAATTTGGGGTTCATTATCTTGCCCAAGCATACTTGCACATGCTGACTGGAGCAGCCGGGGATCAGCATGACCTGGTTGGTACCATGATTTCTCAAAGCTTCCAGTTTTATATGATACCAGGATCATCACACTATCAATAAAACTCGGCCTCTTAATGACCGCCAACAATAAACGCAATATATATATATTTTTTTTAAAAAGCATTATGTATGGACCTTAATTGCATAGCAATTAACTGACTTTAAACACGTGAGTACAAACAGTCTCATGCACGGCGGAGCTCATATGCATAAGTGTGCTCAGGCACACTCAGGGCACTCTGGAACAGCAAAAGGCAAACTAAAATAGTTTTAAAGAAGGTTTTTAAAACAAAGACATGTTTTTGGATAGTACTGTGCTTACGACTAAATAAATCAAGCTTACAACTGGATTATACTTCACAAGTTTTGTGAGAATTTGTCATGACTTCCAATTCATGAAGAATATTCACCTTTTTGGATTATCTGACATGCCAGTAAAACAACTTTTTCTTTACAAATACACATAGTGGGCGATTGATATATAAATGTTGATTTTTCAGGTGAAGCATTCTTTTAAGTGAAAATAAGAAATTAAATAAATACTATTTTATTGTAAAGGGCCCCATTATTGTGATGTCATTTAGATACACAAAAAGGAAAGTTTCTAAAGACAAAAAAAAAAAGTGATTTGGACCCTATCTTCACTGACCTGTGTGAGTAGTCCTTGCTGGCTGCTGCTCTGCGCCGTGTTAGAGAGGAAAGCAACGGTTTCACCCAGGGTCTCTCCCTTCAACAGGGTGTGGAGGAGAACAAATCCCCCTTGTTTGGCTCCAGAAGCCAGATTTGCTAACAGCAGCCCAGGGTCGGTCCTTAAAGGGCCCCAGGCGTGATTACACACCACAAGGTCTGCCCCTCCTACTACTCCTCCAGGGGCTGGGGCTAACAGGGGGTCCCACTGAGCTGAGGCAACTGCCAACTCCTCAAGGGTGGCCTTATGGGGGGTCAGAAGGTCCAGATTGGATGCTGTGGCAGTGTAGTCGACATGAAGCATGGGCTGGATATTGAGAAGAGCTACCATGCGAGAGAAGAGCTGACCATCGTTGGAGAGAGCCTGGCGGGGGTCAGAGAGGTGAAAAGGGTTGAAGACTGTATATATTTTGAGACAAAAAAATAATTCAGCCATTCTGCATCTGGATTAAATTTTTATATAGATTTCAATATTACCTCCAACACTTTGATCTTGCCAGGCATGCTGTTTTCTATGGTGATGTCAATGCAGTGTCTGAGGGCTGGGTTGTCTAGCAAGCCCTGCAGCAAGCTGTCCTGCAGCAAACACTCCCTCTCTTTCTCCACGGTCTGTCCCAGCTCAGATTGAAGGTTCCCATTCAGCTCCAGGCCACAGAGCAGGGCCAGCAGCCGCACCAGGCCAGGCTCAGGGGGCTCAGGGCTGGGCAGAGAGCTGTCCAACTCTCCTTGTAGCCCGGGAATGGAGACCTCGACACCATGAGGAGCCAACTTCTGCTGCAGTCTATGAATTAAACCTGGATTATGAGAATGGGACAAAGACTTAAACAGACATATGGAGGCACGTGGTACAAAAAAATTATAACAGTAACCATCTTGCCGATTTTAGTATACTAGTATTTTAGTATTTCAATGAATGAAAAGATATAACATTTAACTGTAGTTTCCATGTACAAAAAAGAGGTTGCCTTAAGTGACTTTACAGAAGGAATACACAGAGGTGAAAATATAAAGAAAAGTGTTAAACACTTAAATAGGAAGGCAGTTGTAGTAATGAAAATGCTAATGACATAACTTTCAAAACACTATTTGGCTACAAAATGTGATATACACACAAATGTGTTTACTTTTTTTTTTTTAAATATCAGTCAAAGTGTTACTTAAAGTTTTATTTTAAATAGCTCCAAATTTGATCCAAAATTATAGCTGTCAATTTAAGTGATGATGAAAAGTGACAAAGCCACAAAGAGAGGTTTACCTTTACAGAGCCTTAGCTGGTCTGCAAGTTTCCCATTAGTGGTCAGGCACTCATTGTCCACGTATGGAACAAACACAAACTCCTCAAGGATTGGAGGACTCTGCTGCTGCTGTCGACGGGGAGCCACAGTTGCATGCAAACCGCAGATCTGGATTCCACCAGCAACAATGTTGTCAAGGCAGCGGTTTACATGAACATCCACAGCTACAGAAATGAGAGAGATAATTTCAATGTGGAAAACAAGACTTACTTGTAAGCACGTTTGTAATCAGATACAAAATAAAAATATCTGTACACAGAGAGGTGAAATTAATATTTTTTTAAATCACATTGGGTCTTCTGAACTCGTCTGTGTATATGCAATCCCAGTCTGTGTGCAGTCTGTGTTGGTTTCTGTGCAGAGTCTACATCGAGAAATTACTTGCATACATCCAAAAGCTGTACAGGAAATTGTAACCAGGAAAGTGTGTCTGAGTGGATTCATATGCAGATATATAATAGAAAATCCGTTTTGAGTAGAATTTTAAACACACCTTGCTTTCCATCAGTGTACTCGCAGACCTTCTCCAGATGAACAGCTGGATCAACACGCACTGAGCGGATCCTAGTTGGCAAACGTAAACTACGACCCGACAGCCCGACTACAATCATCTGCAGCATGGTGTCCAGAAAGGTCACCCAATTTCCTGTCCACTGCAGTTTCCCGCTGTCCCCTGGAAACAGACAATCAAATGGTAATAACAAGTCACGAATGGCAACAATGCATAACACCTGAGCATAAAGTAGGCATGGGGGGTATGGTGAGTACAGTGGCAACCTATGTATTTTAACTGCTGCCTTTTCGTTGTCTTGTGTGTAATTTCTGTATTAAAAAAATTAAATGATTTAACAATCACTGTTACCTGCATTGTTAGACTCCAAGATGCCTTGGAAGGTCTTTCCATAGTCATAGCCACGCAGACGCAGCTCTTTGTAGATATCCTGTAATGTAAGCTTCATTTTGTGGTCACAATCACTGTAAACAGCTTGCTGACTTATCTGTCTGTGGAGTGAATCAAGGGCTGCATCATCCAGAATGCAGACCTTTCCTGAAAATCACATGCAGAGCAAGAGCAGAAGGCAGATATTTGTATCATGGGAAGACTGGATTTTCACGTGTTTACTGATAAAAGGTGGGGTTACAAAGGACACATTTTCTAAACATTTTCATTGAGTGCTTGCTGCTGCTGATTTTGATGCATAAAACCCATTTTTTTCCTCCATTAAGACATTAGAATGTGATCCACATAAAGATAAGTGCTTTACTAATTTTATGCAGGCCTAAATAATGCACTGTATGATGTAGGAAAAAAGAATCAAAAATGGAATAAAAATAAAGATTAGATTACAAAATGTGGTCAGGACATCCATGAGTGAAAGTCAGATACAGATAATACCAGTACCTCAGTTCAGAAAAGACTGATAAAGTTTGGGACGCTGAAGCACAAGAGGTACTCTTGCACAGATGATTAAATTGATAATACTGGAATACATCTTGGATAAGAATACCCGGATATCTTATGTTCCTTATATCTCATATATCTTAATTCCCACATCTGAGCAAGACCAGAACAATATACAGAACTCTCTTGCTTATAAAGGCACTAAATGACAAACCACATGGTTCTGATAACAAGGCAGAGACTAGATGTGAAGTCGAAAAAAGTTAAAATGTGTTAAAATTGTAATCAAATAAAAACATAAACCCTACCAAGGTTGCCAGTGGATGTTTGTTTGCATTGTCAAACACATCATGTACAATATATCAAATGGTGACATTTATGTTTAGACCTTTGACCCAGATGTAAAATGTCACCACTTAGTTTTATTAGATTGGACAAACGTTAGTTATTAGTTTTAGTGTTTGAATACTTGAGTTACAGCAAAAACCATGTTTTGTGAGGTCACAGTGATCTTTGACCACCAAATTGTGATCAGTTCATCCTTGATTCCAAGTGGACGTTTGTGCCAAATTTGAAGAAATTCCCTTGGGGTATTTTTGAGATATTGACAGATGGACAACCCAAAACCCATCAATGGATATACAAAAAGTACATACCACTGACAGCCAGGTTCCCATTCTCTGAAACCTCAAACTTGTTGGTGGCAGGCATGAGATGCACCTTCAACTGGACAGAACCTGAGAAGACCACAAAGGTGAAGAGAGAAGAAAGACAGAGGGGCAATCAGAGGCTCAACAGTCTATTGCAATTAAAGATCTCCAACCCAATCCTAGCCCTCTTGCCCCCATGCTCACAACCCTGCTGTGCTCTGCTCTCACCAGTCTTTGGCAGGATGGTGGCCCTGTGGATGGTGACATCCTCAAAGGCTACAGGGGTGTTTTCCATGACAAACCCCAGACTTTTTACCAGGGTACGCCAGGCCAGCACCAAGTACCCCGTTGCTGGGTATAGGATACGCCCATCAATGCAGTGTCCAATCAGGTAGTGGTCTGCAGACTCTGGGTTTATGTCTGTTGTTAGTCACAGAGGAGTTGGACATAGAGCACACCAAGTGCTCAAATGAAATGCGAAAGCACTTGAGTTTTATGACACAGAAGGGCAGATGCAGGATTGTTTTCTTGTTTCTTACCGATATTATAGACAGTGGCAGAATTGGATCCTCCTGATCCATAGGAAAAATCCTCTACCTTAGGGACATCCCAGGTCTGAGCATGGTCCCACTGCACCAAGGGTGAGATCAGAGGGGTACCCACTGGCACAGGGTACTTCACCACTGGGCAGAGGGCGTTACAATCCATGTTGATGCTACAGAGTTGCATCAAAAGGCATTAGCAAACTGAAACTGCTTCCAGGAATGCTCAAAAAGAGGAACTGGACGTTACTAAATAGTGAGAGATTGAGGCATTTACTGACCCATTCATGTAGATTTTGCCAATGTTTGAGAGGAAGAACTCAAGGTTGTTGGTGTGGCCTCTTTTCATCAAGGGGAGGATGGAACATGTGTGCTTCAAGCTACGCTTCAGAATGGCCTGTGCAGAAACCGTATAAAAGTGGGGAGTCCATAACAGTGCATGACAAAACATTTTAAAGTAAAAAGTTCTAGCAGTGCGCACATCCAAAAGCAGTAAAAACTAGGCGCTGGCATAAAGCCAAAAAACTAAATAATTAACTAAAAAATAAAGTCTGCACACTGGAAAATGCCTCCATGGACATTTATTCACTTAACTCCACATGGGTGACTTTTTGAGCCATAGCCCTTCTTCAGACTGTCTGAAGAAGGGCTGTGGGCTATGATATATTAATATCGTGACTGCTTTGAATTTAACATTTAGTTGGTATCTTAGTAATGATTTTCATAGTCTATGAGAGGGTCTGCTTTTTGTGCTTTATGTATTCTCTGTCATCTATCTACTGTTTCTATTGTGTTATGCCCCTAGAGGTCAGAAATGCTTTCAAAGGGGCACACCTGTGGTGAATGCAACTATTATCACTCTCGTTGTCTCAGTGTGTCACTACGCCTGTGGATGCACTTTTTTAAAAGTATTTCCTTCCATGAGTGCTGGTACTTTCAGGGACACAAGAAACGCTCCTGCTGCCTCTCTTTTTCACATCACCGTATGTGTTGAAACACAGAGACGTCACACCGTCAACTTCTACTCAGAACTTTGTAGTATTGCACCATCCACCAAGTTTCACTTACTATTAGCACAATATTTAATTAATTATATTACATGGACATAAATTAACTTGGTTACTAGTTGTAAACATTTTAATGCAAATCTAATGAGTGAAATGTTCAGAATGAAATTAGACGCACAATAATCAACTACATTTTTTTTGCCTTTCCCACTGTCCCTTTGTCCCAATTCACCCTCCTCCTTATCTCACCCCCAGCTACCATTCAAGAAAATAAGAGTTAAATAGAACGTTTTTTTTCATCCTAAAAGTAACTAAGCAGCTGTTTGAGCAGCTAATCAAGGGCTCAAACAATGATGTTTACTTTATTTGATGATACAGTGTGTATGTGTGCCAAAAGTCTAGCACATATAACCATGTTGGATCATTTGACGTCTGTTGCTCACATCTGAGAGATAAAAGAAGTTGTCAAGGCAACAAGGACACGCTAATGTAGTTTGTGCTTTGTGTACCTGCAGCAAAGCATGAGGTGCTATCTCGACCACCACAGCATTTTCCGGCACCAGACTGAGACCCTCGTGGAACAGCACAGGGCTCACCAAGTTGTTGACATGGTAGTCAGCTGAGCTGTACAAAGCCAAAAACGAGTTCCACTCAGACTGAGGGATGCTGGTGCTCACCCAGCGTGACGAACGCTGTCGTGGTTCCTTGATCACCTGCACGTATGACATATTAAAGTTTTGATCAATATTCAAATATATGCCAAGCAGCATTCCTGTAGTTATAAAAATGATCTTCTTATGAAGATCATTTTTATAGCTACTTGACAATTTGATATGCCAAGTAGCTTGGTACAGTGGCAGAAAACCATGAAGAAAGGCAGATAAAACTTTCATCATGCTGAATTAGCAGGACACAAAACAGAATCAGACCTTTATGTCAAAGAATGATTACTTAATTAACAATAACAAGGCCAATGAAATGTATAACGTAAGAGAGTCACGTACCAAAAACAACACATGAAAAAGTGCATTTCATATAGGTATTACTACACTAAATGAAAATAAGACTGTGTTATCCCAGACTCGTCAGTAGTTGTCACTGTAACAGCAGGTATATCAGAGCTACACTGTTAAGTGTTGAAACTCATAGCAACATACCTTTTTCAGGGCAGCCAGCAGGACTGGAGCAATGGAGGCCATGTAGTAGGAGTGGAAAGCTACGCCAGCGCTGCGCACCTCCTTGGCAAACACTCCCTGCTCTTTCAGCTCAGACACAAACTTACTGATCGCTTCCTGATGAAAGACACAATTCACACCTGTGAAGACACAACACCCTGCAACTAGAAAAAACTAGATGGTTCAAAGTGACCATGCTTGCATTAGATAATAGAGTTGCTACAATATCTTAGTAATAAAAAGATTTATTAGTCTTTCCTGAGATTCCTGCTCTGTCAGACCATTATTTAATAACTTTCAATTTTTTATTACTTGACTACAAGCCTCTCAGTAAGAGCTACTATTCTAGATGTCTATCTGATTCAGCAGTGGCTAAATTTAAGAAACTAATTCCTTCTGCTTTGACATCATTACCATGTCTTACAGCGAATGAGAACACTAGTACTAACTTAAGTCATTCTCAAATTGACTGTCTCATCGATAATGCTACTAGCTCACTGCGATCAGCTCTCGACACTGTTGCACCCTTCAAGAAGAAAACAATGAAACAAAGAAAATTAGCTCCATGTTTTAACCTCCAGATTCGCAAATTGAAACAAACATCGCGAAAATTTTAAAGACATTGGCATTCTACCAAACTGGAAGAGTCCCGCTTAGTCTGGCTGGACAGTCTTAAAGTGTATAAGAAGGCCCTCCGCCATGCCAGGGCAAACTATTATTCATCATTAATTGAGGAAAACAAAAACAATCCCAGGTTTCTTTTCAACACTGTAGCCAGGCTGACTCAGAGTCACAGCTCCATAGAGCCTTGTATTCCTTCGGCCCTAAGCAGTGACGATGTTATGAATTTCTTTAATAATAAAATTATAACTATTCGAGATAAAATCCATCACCTCTTGCCCTCAACTGACCTGACCCCGGACTCAGATAGCCTGGATGTGGCAGCAAGGCCTGAAATTTATCTGGACCATTTCTCCCCCATTGACCCTTCATCAACTCTATACTTTGATTTCTGCATCTAAGCCATCAACATGCCTGCTAGACCCCATCCCAACTAAGCTCCTTAAGGAAGTTTTGCCCTTATTAGATAACTTTTCATGAGATATAATCAATGTGTCTTTATTAACAGGCCATGTACATCAGTCTTTTAAAGTAGCTGTCATTAAACCTCTTCTAAAGAAGCCCACTCTCGATCCTGAGATTTTAGCTAACTATAGACCTATATCTAATCTCCCCTTTATTTCTAAAATCCTTGAGAGAGTGGTTGCTCATCAGCTCTGTGACTCTCTCCAAGATAATAGTTTATTCGAGGACTTTCAGTCAGGCTTCAGAGTTCATCATAGTATAGAGACGGCACTAGTAAAAATTAATAATGACTTATTTATCGCTTCTGACACGGGTCTGGTCTCTGTTTTAATCCCATTAGATCTCAGTGCCGCATTTGACACCATTGACCATCAAATCTTACTGCACAGACTTGAAAACCTAATTGGCCTTAAAGTAACGTCACTAGCCTGGTTTAAGTCATACTTATCAGATCGTTCCCAATTTGTTCACGTCAATGATCAACCCTCCGCACATACAAAGGTCTGCTTTGGAGTGCCACAAGGTTCGGTGCTTGGACCAATCCTTTTCACTTTATATATGCTTCCTCTAGGCAACATAATTAGAAAACACTCTATAAATTTCCATGTTATGCTGATGATACGCAATTATATCTATCCATAAAACCAGATGAAACTGATCAGCTATCTAGACTTGAAACATGTCTTAAGGATGTAAAAGCCTGGATGAGCTGTAATTCCCTGATGTTGAATTCAGACAAAACTGAAGTTATTGTTCTTTGCCCAAAACACCTCAGAAGCTCCTTTTCCAACAATGTAATTTCTCTAGATGGCATTACCTTGGCCTCTAGCACAACTGTAAGGAACCTCAGAGTTTTATTTGATCAGAATTTATCCTTTGCCTCCCATATAAAACAAACTTTAAGGATGGCTTTCTTTCACTTGCCTAACATCGCAAAAATTAGACATATCCTTTCCCAAACAGATGCTGAAAAATTAGTACATGCATTTGTCACCTCTAGGCTGGATTACTGTAACTCCCTATTATTTGGTTGCCCCAACAAATCTCTTAGGTCTCTCCAACTGGTGCAGAACGCTGCTGCTCGTGTTTTAACAGGAAGCAAGAAAAAGGATCATATTTCTCTTGTTTTAGCTTCTCTGCACTGGCTCCCTGTGAAATCCAGGATTGAATTTAAAATCCTCCTCCTTACTTACAAAGCTCTAAATGGTCAGGCTCCATCCTATTTGTCACAGCTCATAGTACCTTCCTTGTTCTCTCTCAGAGGGAAAAATACAAATTCAATCTAAAACTGAAGCCTCCTGAGTAGGCTGACTCGTTTGCTGAATTATTTGCACAATTTTCCACAATAGTGTTTCCCAACTTGTAGTAATCAGCAATATTTAGAGGGGAACTATGACCATCTTTCCAGTGATCTAAGGAAGGCCTAAAATATGAAATAAATAGAGCGCTAAAGAATTTTAAAAGCTTATTTTTTTTATTCATTAACCCTGACAGTGGTATGACTGTCAAGAGTAGAGCAATATTAAACATGACCTAAGTGGAAACTTAGCAACTTAGCTTAGAAGATTTACTTCAAAAACTATTTCAGAAACATTTTTTTTTAATATATTGTTCTTGTTGAACCTATAATATTCTTGTATCCTTCACAGTCTCCTCCACTTTGACATGGAGCTGTGGAATTTAAGAAGACTGACAGCTTTTCTTGCAGCCAAGGATAGACAGGCTTGCCTGTGAAGGGTTGACCACAATCTCCTCCATCTTACTCCAGTCTTTTGGAGATGGCATTATTGGTGCCACCTCAAGGTCTTGTTTCCAAAAGTGTTCAAAGAAACAAAAATTATCAGGTCAAAAAAAAAAAAAATCATACTCCTATTCATTTTTTATGGAGCATCGCTAGACTTTTTACCCTATGGTATTACAAAATTTCTAGGATATACCACAGACATAAATATCATTAAAAAAAAAGGTTCAGTTACAAAATCAACACCATGTGAGAGAATGGAAATGAAAACTTTCCAGGGTTAAAGCAAGTTTAAGTGTTGTCAGACTGTGTAAAACTCAGGTTCAAATCAGGTATGTGTTAACAGAGCTATAGAAGAAAAAGTCTGATAGAATGTTTGACCTGAGGACCAGAGATGGTGACAGTGTCTTCGGCATTGTGGCAGGCTGGAACCACTCCCTTGGGACACTGAGCCATACACTCCTCCCAGGTCAATCCTAGAAAACATAAAACACAAAAAATAAAAAAAATAAAAAATATTCACAAGGCTATTTCAACACTAAAACCCCCATATTCGATAACACTGTGTTACCTACAATGACATCTCTGGCATCCATTTTTTATTTTTTCAACACTGATTAATGAATTTGTTTGTTCTGCCTGTTTGCTCTCTTGCTATGTCTGTATATATGTATGTGTATATGTTCAGATATCAGCACAGTCCACAAAATACACTAGCTGTGTACTAAAAACATGAACCAATCAGCTAACTGATGTTATTACTGACATTTTTAACATCTCACTCTTACAAGAGACTGTTTCCTCCTGCCTCAAGACAGACATCATTGTTCCTGTACCCAAAGAGTCTGCTGTGTCTAGTCTTACTGACTACCACCCTGTGGCTCTTACCCCCATCCTGTTGAAATTCATCGAGAAACTTGTTCTATAGCACATCAAAGACACCACGCTATCCTGGACCCCCACCAGTATGCTTTCAGAACCAACAGATCCACAGAGGATGCCATATCTACTGCTCTTTACTCAGTCCTCAGTCACAGAGAGCAACCTACTGCTCAATGTCAGCAAAACCAAGGAGCTGATTGTTGATTTTAGAAAGAAGAAAGCAAAGACACACACCCCTCTCTACATCAGTGGAGCAGGTGAACAGCTATAGGTTACTCGGAATTACCATCAATGAGAACCTATCAAGGTCATCACGCATCATCACCCAGGTTAAAAGGGCAAAAACACTCTACTTCCTACTGAACCTTAGGAAGGCTAAATTCTAGAGCAAGATCCTGGTTAACTTCTACAGAGAAGCAATAGAAAGCATACTGATTGGAAATTTGATGAACTGACATGGTTTGTGCGCGACCCAAGAAAAGGAAGGCTCTACAGCAGGTAGGGATGTAATGATTCATTCAACTCATGATTTGATATGATTAACGATACTGGGTTCACGATATGATGGTAGCATCAAATTAAAGAATCCCTTATTATTATTTTTGAGGTAGGGTATGAACGCTAAACACAAACTATGTAATGAATGCATTTCTGGACTTTCAAAATGTCCCATGCTGTTAAAAAAAAAAAAAAAAACTTTCACTTGGGACAGAGGTGGCTGGTGTGAAAAGGTATGCTTTTGCTAGAGGGGAAAGCAGAGAGGGCAAGTTTGGAGATATAAATTGGCCATTTCCCACTGATAAGGTAGGCATACTCTATGGCTCTTGTAGTCGTTTGGGCGAGCAGGGTTGCAAATGCCCTTCTCAGTGTGGTTTGGCTGTGTAGTTGTCGTTCAGGAGGAACGTGCGTAGGTGGGGCAGACCGGAGCTCGTTAGTATGATGCTGGCCCCCATGCTGCATCATCTTAGTCCTGTTTGTGTAGTTCAACACCCTCTTGCAATATTTGAAGACTGTTTTTGTCTTTTCTGGTATCTTCTCCCCTTCCTTTATGACTTGAGAAAGATCAAATGCTGCCACACTCCCGATTTGAAACTGGGGGGTGCCCCATCTCTTTCAGTACCGCATGTCGAAGAGCCTTTCTTTTGTCTTATTTAAATTGGTGAGTTGTCTCTATTCTTGGACATGACATAGGTCACTGAATACTGAGTGACATGGCACCTTGACCAAGCCAACCAAGTCAAAAGCAGATTATGCCCTCTGCTGTTCAAAAAAAGTATTACGTTTCATCTTTCATTTTACCGATTTGATTTAAAATAATATCACAATATTTTAGGCTATATCGCGATATAGATACATATTGCAAAAATTTTTAAATGTCATTTAACCCTCTGAGCCCTAAGCATGGCCTTTTTATGCAATAATGCACTTAAAACCTCAGTCCCTCAAAGCACAATGAAGTTATATACATCTTTTTTTTTCAGGACAACCTGGGCTATCAGAATATTTAGGCTGCAGTGATGTCACTTGAATGTACAAATAGTTATGAGACCATAAAGAAAAAAGAAAAAACAAGACAGAAATTGAATTGTACAGATCTTTAGTGATAAATCACCCAAAAGTATTATGCACAAGCTTTTTTGCTGTAGAAAACCTGTCTCCTAAGTGTTGAGAATCAGAAAGTGAAAAAATAAACATTAAACTAATGTTGACAACAAAAAAGAAGCCTAGAAAAAATTTAAAAAATAAACTGCAGTTACAATAAAGTTTAAGAAGCTACTGTCAAAAAATTAAAGTTGAATACACTAGTTTTCGAATAATATTTAACAGATAAGAATAAAAGGAAGTTAAAATTAGTTAAAAGTACTTTTAGAATTAAATTGTAAATTTAATTGTACAAATGAAATTTTAATATGTATTGTTATAATTAAATAAATCAAAGCCGAACCCATGGTGCTTCTATTTTGAGGGACCTGGCTCGTCTCAGGCACGAAGTGTTGATGTTTTTGCTGTGGTGTTGAAGCTTCCGGTCAACAGTTGGATGTTAGCGTTAGCACAGAGTTAAACAGATACAGCAGTGCCTATAACTGCGAGTATTCATTCACTGTGAGCGGGCAACAGACTAACAGCTCTCCCATTGATTTACTACTAATAATTGCAAGTTGCACTGGTGTTCCATGGTCGCAAAATGTGACTAAATAGAACTAGTCACGATTCGAGCATTGCAAACATACACTCACCTGCTCACACTATCCTCACTACAACACATTAACTTCACTGTAAGCTGGAAACAGCTCTCAGGATAATATATTAATAGTGTTTGCAAATCGCAGTGGTGCTCCAAAATGTGACTGGAGCCCTGCAGAAGCCCTGCTCTGTGTGTGTGTCTGTGAGAGGCAGAGAGTTGTAAGATAGAGCAGGAGAACCAAAACGCTGGTGGCTTATAAAAACAACGTAACAATTTATACATGATAGTAAAGTTATTTAATAAATCGCATGTAGAACAAGCTGGGATATATGAAGTATATTCAATGTATTGCCCAACCCCGCTGGTTCCCATCTAAAGAGCATCAGTGACATTGGTCAAGTAAGATGTCTGCACAGAGCCCAAAGGATACTAAGGAAAACAGCCACCCCAGCCACAGTCTGTTCACCCTGCTGCCACCTGGCAAAAGATTCAGAAGTACCTGCTGCTGTCCCATCCGACTACAGAGCAGCTTCTTTCCCCAGGCTGTGAGACACCTCAACTCCTCCTTCGACTCCAATACATGTAGCAGGATCAAGGACAAATCTTAATTTTATTGTTTTTAAGCTATGTTTAAAAATGACCAATAAATCTACCCTGTGCCTTGTGAAAAGGGTAGGTTAGACATTAGTTTTAGTCTAATAAGTTCAAAATTGCTCCTTTGTTTATCTGTGAAGAAGAGGGGTTGGGGGTGGGGCATTTACTCTGCAAACATTGTGCACCATTTTGCTACGGTCTCCAGGTTGAACAACGTGATTCCTCATAACAGTGTGAAATTGTGTGAAACAAACTTCAAGGTTTGTTTTCTCCTAGGTTTTCCCATGCCAATAAAGCTTGTTTGAATTAAACTGAATTCAACCCCACTGTATTAAAAGGCAGTGTGCGTAACTCAGGTGGTGTGTTGAACAGGATGTTCAACACACCACCATTTCTGTTTAAATTAATATTTTGCTACGCACTGTCAGGGCTCAATGCAGCCCAAGTGTGTATCATTTCAAATGGTGATTTTATGCCGTTTTTCACTCAGTGTGCTGAAAAGTATTTCAAAAGACAGTGGATTGTACAGGGAAAAACGTTTACCATTTGCAAAAGAAGAGGAGTAGATCCCTACGAAGTACCAAAAGAACACTGGCTTTGTGACCTGGATACCTTGCCTTCCCTTATGTTTCCCAATATTTTTAGTTATCTTGTGTGTGGTGTTAGTGCCTACACTGTATCCCAGTTTCAAAATTTTAAATCTTTAGATATTATTATTAAAATATAAAATAAAAAATATTATTATTATAGTCCAAATTGTGATTCACATTTAGTAGTGTAGTGTAGTGACATTACAACCAACAACACAACAAATCCTTCCTCCCATGCTTACCTTGCTCTGTCTGCCTTGGCGGATCGGTGTCGGACCACACACGGATGTGGTGGAAATTTGTTGCCACCAGATGTTGTTGTGGTCTGGCTCTGATCCGTCACGGCAGACAGAGCAAATACATTACACTCTAGTCTATGCGTTAACTTCCACTGGCTTCGTTGTGCTGCGGATCGACTCCATCCCACCTCCGGCAGTCCGGAGGCTTGCAGATCAGCTACACAAGGCTCCTATTTTTGCCAGACACTGGAGCACTTTGCATCAATTCAGCCAAATTAAACACAGAGCAGGCAGGAAATCAGACAGCGACACAAAATCCGGTTAATTTTCAGAATAAAACACTCCGTGTTTACGTGTGATCGTATTTCACTTAACTACATCAACAAAACATCACAGTGAGCGGATCCAGGCCTGTATTCAGCAGGTCAGAGGTTTTCAGAGGTCACCACTAACAACAACACGGACGAGGAGAAGCTAATTACGGAGGTGGAAAACCACAAAATTATTTATGAAACCACACATACTTTTTATAAGGACAACCAAAGAAAGGAAATGGTGAGGAACAACTTATTGGCAGTTATGGAAGTGAATGGAGTTATTACAGCCTCTTTTGTACTGATATAATCTCTCCACTCCAGCTGATCCAGAAGTGCTGCACGGCACTAGACTCAAACTGCAACCGTTGGGGGTTGATGGAAGAGGCAGCACAGAACAAAACCGCAGCAGAGCCGTTATGCCACACACATGCAAGTGGTGGAAATATTGGGTTAGATTAGCAGAAGACCTTAAATTAGCAGTTAAATTAGCAGTGTATACCGCGGAGGCAACACGCCCCATGAGTCGTTGTGGATGTGGGCGTGTTGGCAGATGTGACTTGACATTCCCAGGCTCTATTACTGTTGAAACAGACACTCAGTCGATTACTGTATGTAACAGACACTCAGCCAATTACCTTATGTAACAGACAACCAGCCATTTACTATATGTAACAGACACTCAGTCGATCATAATATGTAACAGACAGTCATCCGATTACTGTATGTAACAGACACTCAGCCGATTACTGTATGTAACAGACACTAAGCCGATTACCTTATGTAACAGCCAACCAGCTGTTTACTATATGATACTCGACTGAGTG